>NC_058403.1:183337423-183593001 GCF_002201575.2 Neomonachus schauinslandi | reverse complement strand
GGAGGGCACATTCTGCATGGAGCACTGGGTGTTATATGAAAACAATGGATCGTGGATTACCACATCAAAAACTAATGATGTAATGTATGGGGATTAACATAAGAATAAAAAAAAAGATGCAGTTTTTAAAATATTTTGCCATTTTATGTAGATAGTACTAATGTTACTACTCTTAAATTTTTAAGGGTTTCCTTTTTTTAAAAAAAAAAAGGTCAATTTGGTATATATTTTCTAGATGACAATTTGGGCAATATGCATCCAAAGTCACAAAATGAAATGGCAAGTCAAAATCCAGAAATTTATCTTAAACAATTGGTCAAATGTGCATAGATGTGTGTATCAGACTGCTCACTGCCTTTTCTTTTTATAATAGCAAAACATTGAAGTAATCCAAATGTCTATTAATAAAGGATTGATTAGGTCCATTAGGACCTACCCATGCAGTGACATACTGTACAGTCTTTAAAAAGGATGATGTAGGGGGCGCCTTGTTGGCTCAGTCAGTAGAGCGTGCAGACTCTTGATCTTGGGGTTGTGAGTTCGAACCCTACATTGGGAGTAGAGATTACTTTTTTTTTTTAGATTTTTTTTTTTTATTTATTTATTTGAGACAGAACGAGAGAGAGAGCACATGAGAGGGGGGAGGGTCAGAGGCAGAAGCAGGCTCCCTGCTCGGCAGGGAGCCCGATGCGGGACTCGATCCCGGGACTCCAGGATCATGACCTGAGCCGAAGGCAGTCGCTTAACCAACTGAGCCACCCAGGCGCCCGGGAGTAGAGATTACTTTAAAAAATCTTTAAAAAAAAGTGATGCAGGTCAATATTCTTTGATGTGGAATGATGTTTAGAAGAAGGTAACATGAGAATATAATGTGTGATTTTTTTTTTTAATGATTTTTTAAAAGTGGGCAAAAGCCCTATATATAGAAACCTAAAAGAAAGTATCTTAAAGGATATACAGAGTATATCCTTTAAGATACTTGTTATCTCTAGGTAATAAGATTGTGGGTGATTTTTTTAAAAAATGTTTTTCTCAAAAAAAAAAACTGTCTCAATTTTTCTTTTTATGTAGCATGTGCTTCTTTTATAATCAGGAAAAAATAATAAAGCTATTGAAGAATAAATATAGTAATTAAAATATTTCCTATTTGTGGCTAGTTGAACTCTCATGACTGCTTTCATTCATAGTCTGTGTTGTAATAGAAGTGAAATACATTTCTCATATACCTTAAAAATGTTTTCTGTTTTACTAATAAGCAAGAATGTTTTCCAGACTTTTTTTTTTTTTTTGAAGATTTTATTTATTTGACAGAGAGAGACACAGCAAGAGCAGGAACACAAGCAGGGGGAGTGGGAGAGGGAGAAGCAGGCCTCCCACCGAGCAGGGAGCCCATTGCGGGGCTCTATCTCAGGACCCCAGGATCATGACCTGAGCCGAAGACAGGACGCTTAACGACTGAGCCACCCTGGTGCCCCTGTTTTCCAGACTTTTCTAACAGGAAAGAAAAAAAAATCCATACAGGACTAAATAACAATTTTCAGAAGAAACGCAATGAAACAGACATTTCATGATAGTATGTTGTGCCTCATTTCTTGCTGTGAAAGATTTTCCTCCATTGAGATTCCTGTAAAATCATTAAGGAGTTCAGATGTATGGAGGCAGTATAGGGTAGTGTTTAAAAGCCTGAGCTCCACTACTTACTGTCTGTGTTACTTTTAGCCATTTATGGCCTCGGTCTCCTCCTCTATAAAATGTGGGCAATACTGGGGCACCTAGCTGGTTCATTTGGTAGAGCATGCATGCAACTCTTGATCTCGGGGTCATGAGCTCAAGCCTCATTGGGTGTAAAGCTGAATGAATGAATGAATGAATGAATGAAAATGTAGGCAATACCTCGCTAAGTTGTGAAGATTAAACGAAGCAAGTACTTAGCAGAGTTCCAGATACTTAGCAGTAACTAAGGAGGAAGAAGTGGTGGGACAAATAAGGGTATATAATAATAATAGTAGTGACAGTGATGATAATAATATTGGTGATGATAATATTGGCTGCTAATATTTCCCTCCTCCTAGAGGCTTGCATGAGGGCAGAGCCTTGTTTGCCACATTCACCAGCCTAAACCCTCTGACCAGACCAGGTACCTTGGCCAAGACAGGAGTGTGGTCTAGGTTCACCTAGTCATCAGTCATGCTCCCTTTAGCGTGCTATCTCTGTGTACACTGTCAAAAAAAATGTTCCGGGGCTAACAGCTCACTAGCATTTACAGAGTTGGTACTCCGTAAATATTTGTTGTATGGATGGTGACCTAAAGCAAGCATTTCCTTCCTCTTGACAGTGCATGGTGAACTTTTAAAAGAGGGTTTTGGTCATCTTTATAGAGTATATGGAAGAAAATGTCAGGTACAAAAACTGTTAAAAGGGGAATCTTGTTTTGATTTCTACTATTTGAATGAATCATACCAATTTTGTTTCACTTTTTTTCTCTTAGCTAGTTACCTCAGTCTTAGCTCAACTCTGTGTGCACCTGCATCCTTGTGGTGTACCTGTGATAATTTTAGAAATTTTTCACTTTATTTTCACTTAAGTTATTTTGGTTTGGGAGTATGTTTTACTTTCCACCCTAAACCCCCAAGTTCTGAGATATATTTCAATGTTTCTATGAAATTAGAAACGTTGACCTGGCTATGAAGAATGAGAAGTATAACCACATCTGGCTGTGACATACTTATTTGCAAACACTGGGGCTTTGGGTTTGTTTGTAGGAAATTTTAGGAAATGCATGGAATAAAAAAAATGTAGAAATACTATGATAATTGATGAAGTATACCTATCAGTTACATGTTGCACAGTAAGAAGAACCCGCTCCAAAACTTTGTGGCTTACAATAATGACCATTTATTTGCACACAATTAGGGCAGGGTAGTTCTTCCACTGCTCTTGTTTGGCCTGAGGTCACTGATGTGGCTGTTGTCATCTGCAGTCTCCAGTCAGAGCTGATTGGTCTAGGGATCTGTCTAGCTGGGACAGGTCATCTGACCACCACACAGTCTCTTCTTCCAGCAGTTAGACTACGTTATCCTCACATGGAGACATTGTGTTTCAAGGTGAAAGCTGCAAGGCTTCTTGAGGCCTAGGCTTAGAAGTCACACAGAGTCACTCTGCCACATTCTCTTGGTCAAGGCAAGCCACAAGCCCAGTCCAGAATCAAGGGTTGAAAGTAGGCACCACCTTTTGATGGAAGATGCTGCAAAGTACAGATCACAAGTCATGCTGACAGCAGTTGGTGGGGGGTGGGGGGGTGGCAGCTGTATTGTTGTGGCCATCTTTGTGAAGAGTATGCCCTTTGCTGTTGTATATTAACCCTTGTTTGACATGACTGATAAACTCTGCAGTGAGGCATAGGGTTAAGTGCTTCCCTGTGTTATCTCTTGGGATAACGGCTTTATGAGGTAGGTACTATTATTACTCCCATTTTAAAGTTGTGATAAGTGAACCTTAGGGAGGTTATGTAACTTGCCCTAGATCTTTTACCTAGTTAGCGGCAGATTCTAAAAGTTATGGAAAGTTTATCCCTGTATCAGTGCTTAAATCCATTGCTAAAGAAATTTGCGTGGATGGGGGGGGGAGCATATCTTTAGAAATCTCAGAAGGAAAATGCAGTATCTTAAAATTTTACATGAATTCTGTCTTCTACTCCATGATACATCCCTTTGTTTTACCATAAAACCAGTATTTTAAAATTACTTGTCAAATTTTACCTCCCAAATCTTTGAGAAAATAGACTCTCCTAGACTGAAAATAATAGCTAATCAGCTAAAGGTCTTCGGTTGTAAGTATGGAAACAAAATTGGACTGCCCTAAGCAAAAAAGGAGGTTACTGGAAGGATGTGGTGTAGCTCCCCGAATTGACAATAGAGCTGAAGAACCAGGCCTGTGGACAGTCTTCACAGGGTGCTGGCCTTATTAACCTTTCCAGCTCTTTGTTAACTCCACCCTCTACTAAGAGTGTATCTCTCGGGGTCAGCCTGGGTGCTGGAAGATGCCTTGTTTCCTGCTTCACCAAGAAAGTACCTACTGGGGTGGGGGGGTTGTTCCCCAGTAGGGGAGTGAATGCAGGGCTGATAAAACCAACAGATGTCCACTATCTGAACATTTGTGCAAGCTGCTTTGTGCATTATTGATCCCATTTACTATTTGCAACATGCTGATGACCCCTGGTTCACCCCTTTCCCTCTCAACCCCACATGCCTCTAAAGGTTCTTAAGCCCCAGTTTGAGAAGCAGTTTTGTGACTCCGCCATCTCTTTCCATTTCCACTAATAATAAGTGCTTACCATTCCAAGGGCAATAACGTATTTATCTGTTTTTTACATAGTAATCTTTTCTATCATTTCCCTGATTTTTATTATTTTTTTAAAGATTTATTTATTTATTTTAGATGGGGGAGGGGGAGGGTCAGAGAGAGAGAGAGAATCTCAAGCAGGCTCCATGCCTAGTGTGAGTCCAAAGTGGGGCTCAATCTCATGACTCTGATATGACTTGAACCGAAATTAAGAGTCGGACGCTTAACTGACTAAGCCAACCAGCACCCCATTTCCCTGATTTTTAAAAGAAAATCATATGAACTATAATTTAGCCATTTATTGGTAACAGGGTTCCTGTTAGGAATAGTTTTACCTAGTTCATAGTGATTCCCTTAGGCCACAGTGAGATACAGTTATTGGCCCCTGCCCTGAATGTCCCCACGTTGCCCTGCTTCTGTTTTTCTGTTTTCTCCACCTGTCTAGTGGCTTTCATTGTAACCTTGCTAATACTTAAAAATAAATATTTTAAATCTTACAGATTATGGGTCGAAGGAACAACCTACATTTATATAGCCTTTAGCTGTAAGTTAAACCATGTTTCTAGCAGTAAAATGTTGGCGTAAGTACAGTGTGATTTTATTCAGAGCATTTTCAAGTATATACTCCTATTTTTAATAATCTTTTGAAGTCAGAGAAAAGCATGTTTTTCCTGTTTTTCAGCTGAGCAGATGGTTTAGAAAAGGTAAGCAATTTCCCCTGCGATATAGGACTGTTGGCAGGAAAACCTAGGTATTCTGACTAACCATGCCTTTGCTGTGGATGGTTCAAGAAGGCTGGTTTCCCAACTGGAGAAGCCTCTCTTCTGGTTTCTCAGGTTTCTGGGCTGAATTGGAGATGGGTGAATATATATTGGGACACTGGTGTGTAATGGAGGTATCTAGTCCTTACCTTGGCCATTAGTAGCCACTTTTGTTTATTCTTGCTTTGGAGGCCCAGCCTCTTTTTATATCCCCATAGATAGCCAGTTGAGAAGCCAGTTTGTCCCATCTCTTCTTGCCATGATTAGCTGGTTTTGAAGTACCTCTTGGAGCCCTTCAGTCTGGCCTTTTTTACTTCCCCACGGTGTAATTACCACCTTGTGGTATAGTCACTTGTCTTCCCAACCCCTGGACTCTTGTTTTTAAATGGTCTGCTCTGTTTTTTGCTGTTGAGGCCCACCACTACAAGGGCTTCTGAGAGGAGTGTTTGACACTTTTGTTTAATTAGGGTCTCCAGAAGGGTTCTGTTAACAATAGGGTTGTATGAGGGCGCCTGGGTGGCTTAGATGGTTAAACAATAGGGTTGTATGTTAGGCCCTTCCCCCTTGCTTGTAAAGTTTCACTGTAGTCTGAACCATTAATGTGATCGTAGTGTTAATATGGTGGTTCTTATTTAGCCAAAACTTTTTATAGAGACATCTCAAGACTTTTCTGTAGCTTTTAGAACATTGTCCTAACATTTAACACTAATTTTTAAATTGTCTTTTTCTAATTTGTTTCAGGTGCTGATTTCTACAGCTTCTAAACATGTTAACACTTAATACTAATCAAAAACTGTCTTTTTCTCTTGCATTTCTAATTGTCTCATGGTCTCATTTTTGCAAGCATTTTGAACCTTTAGAATCCTTGAACTTAATCCTGAAAAGAGTGCTGGCAAAGTTCTTCACTGAAAAATGCATACTTGGGGCACCTGGATGGCTCAGTTGGTTAAGCATTAGACTCTTTTTTTCTTTTTTAAAAGATTTTATTTATTTATTTGACAGAGACAGAGACAGTGAGAGCAGGAACACAAGCAGGGGGAGTGGGAGAGGGAGAAGCAGGCTCCCCGCTGAGCAGGGAGCCCCATGTGGGACTCAATCCCAGGACTCCGGGACCACGACCCGAGCCGAAGGCAGCCGCCCAACGAGTGAGCCACCCAGGCGCCCAAGCATTCGACTCTTGATTTCAGCTCAGGTTATGATCTCAGGGCCGTGGGATCGAGCTCCATACTAGGCACAGAGTCTGTTTGTCCCCGTCCCTCTTCTCCTCCTCTCCCTCTCTTTCTTTCTCAAATGAATCTTTTTTTTTAAGACTTTATTTATTTATTTGACAGAGAGAGACAGCGAGAGAGGGAACACAAGTAGGGGGAGTGGTAGAGGGAGAAGCAGGCTTCACGCCGAGCAGGGAGCCCGATGCGGGGCTTGATCCCAGGACCCTGAGATCATGACCTGAGCCAAAGGCAGACGCTTAACAACTGAGCCACCCAGGCGCCCCTCTCAAATAAATCTTAAAAAAAAAAAAAAGTGCATACTTTTCATCTGTTTATATTTTGTTCACGCTGTTAAGTTTTTTGTTTTTTTGTTTGTGCTTTGTTTTTTGCTGTTTTTAAGTTTTAGTGTTCTGAACTCAAAGACATTTTTTAGTGTTTTGGAACACAGGTCCTCTTAGCTGCCCTAAAAAGAGATATTTAAGACTCCATTCGCTGCTCCTTCCACTACCCATCCTGTTGATTATTATTGTTCTGGTAGGTATAACTATAAATCATTTGGAAATCGAAGTTAGAAAAGAGACCATTTGCCATTACATTAGGACAGTTTAAAAGGAATCACTTGTTCAAATTTACTAGCTTCCTGAAGCTAGTAAAAATGTTTATGGTTTTCAAGATTCCCTGTGAATATATTTCAACACTACAAGACAGTGAGTTAACACGTGTTTAGCTATTATAGATTATGAGAATGGTAGCTCCTAGAAAAGGTAGTATTCCAGTTTTCTGTTTAGAACTATAATGGAGCTAAACTGAAAAATCATTTGTCCTAGTAAACAGAAGGCACGATGTGATAGTAGGCAGGTTTCTTAGTGTGTCTGTTGCTTTAGCTAAGAGCCAGCCACGATTGGCTTTCCTTTCCATAGATCTGGTGTCAAGTATTAATCAGCTGTAGACTGGAAAGTTTTTATTGGCTAGCATTTGTAAGTGGAAGAAACACCAGTCTGTTTTTTATCTGTAGTCTCTCTCTTTTTTTTTAAGATTTTATTTATTTATTTGAGAGAGAGAATGAGAGAGAGAGAGCATGAGAGGGGGGAGGGTCAGAGGGAGAAGCAGACTCCCTGCTGAGCGGGGAGCCCGATGTGGGACACGATCCTGGGACTCCAGGATCATGACCTGAGCCGAAGGCAGTCATTTAACCAACTGAGCCACCCAGGCGCCCTTATCTGTAGTCTCTTAACCATTTAACTGCATATGATATCATCTGTGTGGTGTTCTTAGAGAGAAACAGTTCCTTTAAAAAAAAAAAAAAAAACCTGAATTAGTACTGCAGCGTATGAAAATAGTGAACGTTGACCTTGAAGAGTCTAAATGATCTAAATTAAGGTTGTGATGTGTACTAGAAAAAAAATTGCATGTTAAAGCTAGTATTCTTGTTTTTCACATTTTGAATAGTTTCTTAATTTTAAAACAAGTTATAAAATGTACTGAAAATCTTAAAATACACAAAAGCTAAAAAATATGACTTTGATTTTAAGTTTTAAGAATTCCATAAAAAGGGCGCTCGTGCTCTCTGTCTCTCATTCTCTCTCTCTCAAATAAATAAATAAAATCTTTAAAAAAAAAAAAAAGAATTCCATAAAAAAAAAAGGGGAGCCTATCAGCTAGGGGCTGAGGCTGGTCACCTTTAGGGCACCAGGAAGGAAGAATTTGGCCCTGGCGACCATGGTGTGATGTGGTTCAAGATTCTGCCTGGGATCGGTGTCATGGCCATGTGCTTGGTCATCCCTGGCATAGCCACGGCGCACATCCACAGGTTCAGTAACGGGGGCAAAAGGAGAAATGGGTTTCCTATTATCCATATCAGTGGAGTTTGATGCAAAGAGATAGGCGGGTCTCTGGAGTTAATCGTTACTGTGCGTCAGAGGATTTGGAGAATATTGATTAAGGAAGCATTTTCCTGACTGTTGAAAAATGACTTGGTTATGCTCATCTACCCCTTCTAGAAGGTTATGCAGTGTATTAATGTAGTACATAATAAAAACAAAAAGAATTAGAATTCCATAAAAGAAAAGAATTACATAAATTCGGTTCTCATGGAAGACTGAAATTTCTGAATGCTTGCAAGGTTTTTGTTTAATAACTTTTTCCTGATTGCAAAAATGAAGTGTTTGATTTGTTAATCTCCTCTTAGAACAGCGAACCGCTAAGAAAAAATAGGTGTGTGTAGAAAAATTGGAAAGTTTCACAAATACACAGAAGCAGATAACAGTTACTCATACTTTTACCACCCAAAGATACCACTACTAATATTTGATGTAGATCCACCCAGCTGGTTATAGGGTTGCCCAATTAAATATCCTTTGGAATGAATGCTTACAAGTAAGGATAATGAAGAGTAGAAATGTATATATAGTGTGGCTCAGTGGGTTAAGTTTTTTTTTTTTTTTTTAAGATTTTATTTATTTATTTGAGAGAGAGAGAGAGAGAGCATGAGAGGGGGAGGGTCAGAGGGAGAAGCAGACTCCCCGCCGAGCAGAGAGCCCGATGCGGGACTCGATCCCGGGACTCCAGGATCATGACCTGAGCCGAAGGCAGTCGCTTAACCAACTGAGCCACCCAGGCACCCCAAGTTTTGTTAATCTCACTGCCTCTCAGGTGTTGCCAAAAGCTGAAGAGAGGGGCTTCTCCCCCCCAACCCCAGTTTGAGAGAAGAGAGCTATCTTGCCCTTTGGCTAGCCTTGGCTAAAGTGAGGCAGAGCATCTTTTCTGCAGACTTCCCTCTGTCTGCCTAAGTCTTTTATCTTAGCAACTGTTGTTAACTCTGAATGTCTACGGGTTGCAGAGGGAGACATTTGGAGTTCTCGGTGGAGTAGCTTGTTGAATAAGCCACATCAGTTCTTCATCTTTTTTTTTTTTTTTTTTTTGAGAGGCGGTAAGAGAGCGCAGTGCATGAGAGCGCACAAGCAGGGGGAGCGGCAGGCAGAGGGAGAAGCAGACTCCCCGCTGAGCAGGGAGCCCAGACTTGTGCGGCTTGATCCCAGGACCCCGGGATCATGACCTGAGCCGAAGGCAGACGCTGAACCGACTGAGCCACCCAGGAGCCCCTAAGCCACATCAGTTCTTTTCAGCCCCCTAGAAGAATTCTTTAAATAGGCCCTTACTCAAAAGAATGTCCCAATATTCAGAAATAGAGTCACCTTCTCTATTAGAGTACTCTAATAGAGTACAAATAGTTAACTTGTACTAAGTGAAAACAAGGCAGAGTGGTTAGACACTCCCAGGTGATTTCAATTAACATCTAACCTCAAATCCAGTCGACTTGATAAAAGAAAAATCCGAAGGAGCTCAGAGCAGATTATGGTATAAGCATATGCCAGTCCTCTCCAGTGGAAAAGAAAAGTGCTAATCTGGTCAGATCTGTTAAAGAGACAGGCAAGGCTAAACAAAGCAGAATTTTCTCATCCTGCTCATCTTTTGCCTTAGTGTAGAAGAAAGATTTAACCTGGGATGAAAGAGAGAAAGAAGGAAAGATGGGCAGGTGGCTAGTAATAAAAGATGGTTGGCTCTCTTTCTGTGTGCCTTGGCCTAGTGGTAAGCAGATCCCTAGGTCTGAGAAACTAGCAAAGTGAAGTGCCGCACAGGACAACTTCCCCAGGCAGGGATACAGCTTCTTGGTGTTCTGGGTGAAAATACAGCGCTGACTTTGATCCCAAGCCCTTAGTGAGAGGAAACCCAGGGAGAAGTAGGAGGAAGTAGCATCTCTTTGTAAACGTTTTATTCTTGACATGTAACAGACTCCTGCCTAGAGAATTGTGTCAGCCCCTCCATTCTGCCAGCTGTCATAGCTGTCGTTCTGGAGCGCCCTCCTGTGTTCTCCTACACTGACCAGTTTAAAAGGTGTCATTTCTGTCTGAGAATTATAAGAGCTTACACGCAGTGCTTGGTATGAAGGAATTGCTTTGGAAGATGAATAACCATTGTGATGATAACTGCTATATGCAAAAGAGGGAGATTGATGGTTTTACAAGTCTGTGGTTTGAATTCTTAGGTCTGGCAGGAAACCAAGCCCATTCAGATGGTTCTGGAGACTAATGAAAGGATTATTTTCAGAGGAATGCCAGAGTTAAGGGTGACGTGGGACTCCTATAATCCGTGGAACCAACCACAATGGAAAGCCATTATCACCATTGGGTTCCAAGGAGCAAAGGGAAGAAATAGCTTTACTGGAGTCTAACGAGAGAGCTGGAGCCCTGGAGGATTCAGCCACTGCCTGAATTTGTAGCCAAGAGCAGAGAGGGAATAAGGAAGCAATACTCCCTCCCCCACTTTCTTTCCTCCCTCTCTCTTTGATCTTCTTCCAGTGCCTTCTACTGGCCAAACCCACCTAGAGGCCCGCTTGCTTTAACCCAGTGGTTCTACCCATAAGGGTCAAGTCTTTGGGGGCACAGAGCAGGGCCAGAGTGGTGGAAAATTGGTCTGGCAATGGAGAGAGGGCAATCAAATGGAGAATTACTAGCACACACTAGTAGCATATTCGTAATTGCACTTTCATCATGTTAACACATCATTCTCATCTCCTGAAATCCCAAAATAAACCTTAAAGCATGTGAACTGTTATGACTCAGTTGTATCTTTTAATATAAATAGTCCAAGCAGTTATCCTACCCTTATCAAATTAATTAAATATTCAAAGAAATAATATGAACAATTCTAAGAAGAATTGGAAAATCACTGAAAGACCTTCTGTTGGGGCATTTTGTTCTTGATTAAAATTAAACTAAGATTTAAAAAAAATATGCATGTGAACTGTACAAGTGATATATCCTAAAATACAAAAATTGTACTTTTAATCACACATTGGTGAAGGTTTTTTGTTGTTAGAATTAAGCTGCAGCAGTACCCTGGCTGGCTCAGTCCATAGAGCATGCAACTCTTGATCTTGGGGTGATTTCAAGACCCTGTTGGGTGTAGAGATTACTTAAAAATAAAATCTTAAAAAATAAGCTGCAAAAGGGAAGTGGAACTTTTTTTTTAAAGTCTCTGCATATTATCCTTTCAGATCTATTTAACTAAGGTGGATAAATTGGCATGAAGATTCTTACTCAGCCAATCTAGAAATACAAGAAAAGATTTTAAGCTAGGGGCGCCTGGGTGGCTCAGTCGTTAAGCGTCTGCCTTCGGCTCAGGTCATGATCCCAGGGTCCTGGGATCGAGCCCCGCATCGGGCTCCCTGCTCAGCGGGAAGCCTGCTTCTCCCTCTCCCACTCCCCCTGCTTGTGTTCCCTCTCTCGCTGTGTCTCTCTCTGTCAAATAAATAAATAAAATCTTAAAAAAAAAAAGATTTTAAGCTATTAAAATGATTTTATTGAGCACTTGGCTTTGAGAGATGTAAAGATAAAAAAGATACTTACTTTGCTTCCCAAAACTTTAAACAGTGAAGAGAGGTCCACACCCAACTATAATAGTGATAGGTCCTTTAATAGAAGCATCAGATGTGGGATTAATAAGATGGAGAAGTGGTTTAATCTGTCTTTACCAGAGATTTCTTTCCAGTGGCTCACAAGTATTTATTAAAAGTTTACACTTGCCATTTTTAGAAATACGATAAAAAGATACCAAAAGGGCCTGAACTCAAGGAGCTGGGGTCAGAGTGAGTCTTTCAATACTGTTTCATCAAGAGCAGCCAGTCTTTTGGTGGCTCCCCAATGCTTCAAGGATGGATGGCATTCAAACCCTTACCATGTCCCTCTGTGGTCTTCTGATCTGGCCCCACCTGTATCTCTGCCTCCTCAGGTGCTCTGGCCTTTTAGTTCTTCAGTCAAGCCATACTTATTAGAGTCTTTTCTCTTGAGATTTCTTTTGCCTCGGGTGCCAGCTCCACCGACATCTTAGAACACCTTTTCTGCCTCCTGGTTTCAGTTTAAATGCTGCCTCTTCACAGGATCCTTCCCTGACCTTCCAGATAAAATCCAGGGATCTTATTACTTGTTCTAAAACCCATATATATGGGGCTCCTGGGTGGCTCAGTGGGTCAAGTGTCTGCCTTCGGCTCAGGTCATGATCCCGGGGTCCTGGGATCCAGCCCCATGTCGGCCTCCCTGCTCAGCGGGGAGCTGCTTCTCCCTCTCCCTCTGACGCTCCCCCTGCTTCTTTTCTCTCTCTCTCTTTCTGTCAAATAAATAAAAATTTTAAAAAACCAAAAACTCATATATAAGCAGGCACTTTGCTCTTCTCCCTCAAACACTTAAATTTATTAGTGTAAATGTTTGATGGGTTTCTTCATTATCAGAATGTAACTACTATGAGAGCAGGGTACCTGTCGGTTTCACAGCTGTGTCTTCAGTGCCAAGCATGGTGTTTAATAATGGTGCTCAATAAATTGTAGAAAGAAGGAAAAAGAACTGGCTTTTAACCCAGACCCCTACCACTCACCAGCTTGGTGGCTTTTGGTATCTTGCTAATTGGGAGTTAATTTCTTCCTGTAATATGGGGATAATAATGATAATGGCACTTAGTATGTGCTAAGCACTGTGCTTTTGTTATCTCCTCAATTAAACTTCATCATAGAGGTGAAATGACTTGAGGTCTGTTCATAAATAGAAAACAGGATTTAAATCCTGATCTGTTTAATTTCAAAAACTGATTGCTCTTCTCCATACCTTTATGTGATTGTCCTGGGGGGAAACCTGTAGGGGAGGTCTTTGATACAGGGTAGTAGGATGCTTGCCCATTCTGAGAATATTGACATTCATGAAGATGCAGACTTAAACCAGTTTTAGGGAATTGGAGTGTGGGATTAAGTCCATTTAGATGAAAGGGTAAGTGACTTCTCCCCCCCCCACCCCCAGGGGTAAGTGACTTCTAAACAGTCCTGAAGAAGTTAGCTGGGTCCAAAAGCAGAATGTAGTACAAACGCCCCAAGGGAAGAACTGGGGCCAGAGGGTGAAGAGCCTTGCAGGCTGGGCCAGGGAGTTGCTACTTGCTGTAAAACGCTGTGGGGAGACAACGATGAGTTTTATTTATTGAAAGATATTTTGGAAGTAAGAAGTCCCCTTTAGAGGCCAAAGTGCCCATAGCCTTTTTCCCATTTTGCATTTCTGTAGCAAAGGAAGCATTTTAGCTCTTTCATTCCACTGTAGCACCCAACACAGTAGTGTTTGAAAAAGGAATTAGCAGCGTGAAGTAAGGAATAGGGGTTTATGTTTAGTTGTTTGGTACAATTCTGTTGTTTGTTGTTGTTTTTCTGTGAGGGTAGATGGCCTAGCCTAGTTGGGTAGCAGCCTCACACTAGTCACTTCACCTCTATAGCCTCAGTTTCTCATTTGGAAATTAGAGATAATTAAAATTTCTACCTCATAGGCTTCTTGTGCAACATCCACACAGTGCCTGGCACAAAATAAACTTTCAGGCAGTGTTAGCTGCTGCTGTTATTAATACATATTTCCTGTCCATTCTGGCCCATGCCTCTTGAATGAATGTGCATTGTTTATTTATCAAAGACGGGTTGACTGGGACGCAGGAACTGACTTTTTTTTTTTAAAGATCATGATTTTAGTGTTTACAAAGATAATAAAATTGTCAATGAAAAAAAGACAATGACTCATCTTACTGGGGTAGTCCTAGTATTTCCTAGATATGTTTATGATGAAATGCAAAATGTGAACATGAGCTACTACTTACAGAACCCATTGTGTATGCCAGGGCTGTGCTTTCTATGCATTATCCCTGGGAAGTAGGTTTGATTGTCTATTTTACAGATAAGGATGTTATCTTTCTAAGGTGTTAACAACAGACAATTGTAGAAGTAGACATTAAACCATGTGCTTCTCCAAATCATTTTGTGCTTTTAGCATTGTAAAGGGCTGACTTATCTCCCAACAATTTCAGCAGCTCTGCTGGGAGGAAAAAATGGTAACAGGGCTCTTAATTGATTTTCTAATCTATTGGATTAATTGGAAGCACCAGGCATAGTGTGCTGTCTAGGTCTAGTACATAGTAGAGGCTCAAGAAATGTTTATTGACTATAAATCTTAAATCAGATTGAGAAAAAGATGACAGAGAAAAGCAGTATTAGGGGCTGACCTCAGCCTGTTTTCTACTAAAAAACAAAAACAAAACAAAAAACAAATATGAGGTCCCCAAAGATTTTTATAGCATAGCATGTTTACACAGACTAACGGTTGAAGTCTGAGGTGACAAATTTTCCTGTGTGTTGCAGGGGATTAACTCCTGTCTGTAGAGTTGTTATCTACAGAAATCTGTTTGCTTCCCACTAGGTGCCCTCACTGCTCAAGAAGCTCCTGGCTCTATCCTGTGTTGGGCTAATTAATTTAGTTCAGTGAAGAAAAACTATGTGTAACGTTAAAGTAAACAAAACATAAATGGGAGTGTGTAGTTGCTGTCATAACTCATCACTAATGTATTTCAAAGACAGATCTGACTGATATTTGTATTTTCCTTTAGCTCAGGTAAATTCAGAGTTGACATACCATTTTATGGTAATGAGGGAAGAAAGGAGACTTTCTTGCATAGAAGAGCAAGCATGCTGCATTTAAATCCAGATTTCCTCTCCCCCCCCCACCCATAACAACAGAAAACAAAAATCTTAATTTCTTTGGAGGAACTTCATTATGATGAGGCATTTATTGGACATATCAAACCTGAAAGGTGGCCAGCCAGATGGTAATTTGATTACTAAGCATCCTCTTTATGATTTATCATGTTATACCACAAAATGAAGATAAAGAGATAATTGTGTTAATATACTATAGAAGTAGTTTATGTAGAAATTTTAAAGTATAAAACATTAAAAGACTATGATAAGAGTCAGTGCCCAGACCTTGGTTTCTAATTCCATTCTCCAGTAAAAGGAACCAGACATGACTTAATTCTATGGCTGTGGCAGGGAATAAACAAGATGAGCCTGGAGCATCTTCTAATGCCAGAAAGCACAAAAGTGCTAAAACAAAACAAAACAAAACACTAAACACACAGTAGTGGGGTATGTCAAATGAACACAGGTGCCTGAAAGAGCGCCTAGTGGGTCAAAGCTGGGACAATTTAAACAACTAAATAATATCATTTTAAATTATAGCATAAGATATAAATATAAATAAAAGATACAATATACATATATAGTATAATAATGTTACTATAAATATGGAAAAATATAAAATATTAATATAAAAAGAATATCTGTGTGTCCATACTGATGTAAATAAATGATTGGATAGGTAAGCAAATAGGAAAGAATAGATAAAATCTTCCATGTATAGAAGAATTCCAAATGATTTATGTCAATAATCCTCCAAAAGGAGGTGAAACTAACTGTCCATCCCTTAAATGTGGGCTGTGCTTAGTAACATTCTTCTAAAGAATATAGTATAGAAGGGGGAAAAAAACTTTACAGTGGAGAAACTTGACAGACACTCAAGTGTCTGACACCCAGCCTCAAGTTAGCATCAACAATGATAAATGTACACTTGATATGATGTAATGAGAATGGCACTTTATCTCTGTGGTCTTCCTCCTCAAATTCGATAATCCCATTATAATTATGAGAAAACCGTTGGTAACTTGAGACTTTCTATAAAATATCTAACTAGTACTCCGCAAAACTGCTGTCAAGGTCATCAAAAAAGGAGTCTGAGAAACTTTCACAGTCTCGAAGAGGAGTAAAGAGATAGGACAACTAAATGTAATGTGATATCCTGGATGGGATTCTGGACCAGAATAAGGACATTAGGCAAAAACTAAAGAAATCTGAATAAAGTACAGACTTCAGTTCAGAATAATAGGTCAATATTGGTTCATTAGTTGTGACAAATGTAGCATACTAACGGGAGGGGTTAGCAATAGGGGAAACGGGGTGTAGGGTAGAGAGGAACAATGTGTGGTCTTCACAACCTCTCTGTAAACTTAGCATCATTCTAAAATTAAAAGCTTATTTTTACACAAAGACGGTGGCAAGGACAAGAGTCTGTAGTTCAAGTTTAATTTTCACCATGCTGGGAGCCTGAAGTAAATAAAAAACCTTGGTGTCCTAGGCTGATTATGGTGTAAAGTGGGGCAACTCTTCTTTGCTGTCATCTTGTAAAGCCATGACAGTGTGTTTGCAGAATCAGAGAATGCAGGAATTTTAAATGTTCTCCTGTGGAATTTCCTACCGGCATGACTTTTTTTCCCCCTTTGCTTCTGCCGGGTAGCAGTCCCTTGAGTGGCATTTGCTGTCCTAGTTAATCAGAGGGTAGGAGAAATGAAAAACTCTCCTCTTCCCCCTCCTATGAAGTTTCAATGGGCACTGGAAATGTAGGTCAAATTGCATCACTGTAGAAAGGAGCGAACAGGGAGGTATTTATGAAGTGCTGCCAGCCTCTCTTTAGATTCCGAGTTATGATGAGCCAGTGTTGAGCCAGCTTAAGTGTGAGATACATGGAATCAGAGAGTCATATTTTTGATGTAGTCCCAGAATGTTACATTTAATCAATGATAAAAAGATTTCTGTCTAAAGCCCTAGTGAGAATAACTTGTACTGGATTTGTTTAATTTGCATCTCCCAGCTTCTGGAATTCTTTTTGTCTCTTATTTATTATTGGTATATTGCAGCAATTTATATTAATTTAGCCAGAGAGATGTTTGAATTGTAGAAACTATTGTTATGTGTACATGTTTGGTAATCGTATAAGTCTGATAATGTATTTTGCAAATTACACATAATCAAATGCACAGTGGGATCTTCATTAGCATACAGAAATCACGAAATATGTTTTTAAATTAGGTTTCAAGTACACCGTCCCATGGCTTTCTATTTTTTTTTTTTAAGATTTTATTTGTCCGAGAGAGAGAGAGAAAGAGGGAGAGAGAACACGCACAAGCAGGGGGAGCGGCAGGCAGAGCAGGCTGAGGGAGAAGCAGGTTCCCCGCTGAGCAAGGAGCCAGATGTGGGGGCTTGATCCCAGGACCCTGGGATCATGACCTGAGCCGAAGGCAGACGCTTACTG
Source organism: Neomonachus schauinslandi (assembly GCF_002201575.2). Lineage (NCBI taxonomy): Eukaryota > Metazoa > Chordata > Mammalia > Carnivora > Phocidae > Neomonachus > Neomonachus schauinslandi. The sequence continues at coordinate 183,575,694 of NC_058403.1, read as the reverse complement.
ACTGAGCCACCCAGGTGTCCTGGCTTTCTATTTTTTTAATGGCAAAATCTTACCGATTTTAAGATAAGCCTTTAAATACATGTTTGTATTTTTTTTTTAACATTGTATACTACTTGCCCTTTGTTAAGACATCCAGATATTTACTGCCCAAGTGCTCTCTCTTACTCACATTGTCATGAACAGTAAGCATCCTGACAACAAAACCAGTTGTAAAACCTACTCCATTTCTACTCTTTCCTTGCCTCTATTAAGATCCTGGGTAGTTTGTATACAAAATGGGAAATCCAGTGGTAAAAAAAAAATAATTGCACAGGTTTGGGTTTTATTTAATCTTACAGGTTGCATAAATTATTCTGTGAAATATGTTTATAATCTAACATACTTTGTTATTTTTGACTTTTTATTTTGAAATAATGAAAGATTCACAGGTTGCAAAGGCAGTTCAGAGAGGACCTGGTTACTCTTCACCCAGTTTCTCCCATCAGTTACATCTTTCCTATCTATACAGTACAATATCAAAACCAGGAAGGTGACATTGTTATAAAGTATGTGTGTAGTTTTGTGTCATTTTATCTCATGTGTAGATTTATTTAACCACTACCATAATCAAGATATAGAACTATTCCAAAAACAAAAATCTCCCTCATGCTATCCTTTAATGGTTATAGTCATTCCCCTTACCTTCACAACCCCTAACTCCTGGCAACCACTAATCTGTTCTCTAACTCTATGATTTTGTCATTTTGGGAATGTTACATAAATGTGATTTTTTGAGATTGGCATTTTTCATTCAGCATTTTAAAAAGAATTTTATTTTAAAAGAGGCATCAGTGTTAAACATTTAAAATTTTTATTTATTTTTTAAAAGATTTTATTTGAGACAGAGAGAGAGAGCACAAGCTGGGGGGCGGGTCAGAGGGAGAAGCAGACTCCCCACTGAGCAGGGAACCCGTCATGGGGCTTGATCCCAGGACCCCGGGCAGATGCCCAACCCACCGAGCTACCCAGCACCCCCAAAAATATATTTATTTTTAAAAGAAGTTGTTGTCCAGAGTTTGATTAACTGATTTTCAAACCTGTACTTTTCTAGCTTGGATGTTCTATAGTCTGTTGCTATATTTGAACAGCAGCGAAAGTCGTATATGCCGACGTAATAGCTGATTATAGCATTAACCTTACTGCCTACTGTAAAAGATGATACTGCAAAGTTAAAGGGAAAATTACCCCTGGAAAAGCCCATCCCGCCAACAAATTAAATGTTGCAACTGTTTTACTGAGCAAGGAGTAAGAAAACCAAATGTATACTTTAGTTATAACAAATAAAGTAACTGACCCACATTTGTGTTCATTTCTTCTTGAAAGAACTTTTCAAAGAGAGACTCTTTGGAACATGATACTGAAATGAATAGCAGTTTAAATATTTGCATTAATTAGATAATGAAAGATCAGAGAATTGCTATACAGATCTTCCTTGACTTATAATGGGGTTACGTCCCAATAAGCCCATCAGAAGTTGACATTATAAGTCAAAGATGCATTTAAAACACCTAACCTGGGGTGCCTGGCTGGCTCAGTATGCAACTTTTGATCTCAGGGTTGTAAGTTTAAGCCCTCACTCAAAAGAGATCATTTAAAAATAAAATCTTAGAAAAAAAAAATTTTTTTTAAACGCCTAACCTGCCTAACATCATAGCTTAGCCCAATCTATCTTAAACCTGCTTATATTAGCCTACAATTGTGCAAAATCATCTGACACAAAGCCTATTTTATAAGAAAATGTTACTATCTCCTGTAATTCATTGAATACTGTGCTGATAGTGAAAACCAGAATGACTCTATGGGGACAGAATGCTTGTGTGTCAGTTGGGGACCCTCATGACTGCAGGGCTGACCGGGGGCTGTGGTGCTGCTGCCCAGCACCACGAGAGAGTCCTACCACATATAGCTAGCCTGGGAAAGAGCCAAATCCAAAATCGCAAGTATGGTTTCTACTGAATGTGTATTACTTTCGCACCAGTGTAAAGCTGAAAACTCATTAAGTCAAAACATTGTTAAGTGAGGGACCTTCTGTATGTGGTTAGTGTGAAATGTAACCATAGGAAGGCCAGTGTCTGCATCAAGTGTCTGCATCATGGCAACACTGTCATAGTAGGAAATGGAGTCCTGTGGTAGATGAAGGATAGGAACAAACAGCCTCAGAAGGAACAAATCTTCCTTAGATGACTGTAGGTTGTTTTCTAACAAAATATAAAAAATATGCTAGGAGCCGTAGGAGGACACATTAGTGTTTTGCTGCACAGAATGATACCATGGCTCTAGGGAATCCCATGTGGCCAGACCTATGTAACTGAGCAAATAGAAGGTGAGTCCCCAGGCACCATTTTACAGCTCACTAGCAATGAAGGGGGGATGTGAGCATGCACTCCTTGGCTTGCCCAGAATTCATGTTCCTGAAAATTGTGTCAGAGCAAATTTTTTTATAAATGAGATACTCTTATAATTGGCAAATGATCTTTATTTGGCTCTAGCTCCTAACATTTTAGACAGTCTTCCTCCCCGTAGGAAAATATTCTTTGTAGTTAAAATCAGCCTCTACTTACCACTTTAACATTTTTCTTTTTCTTTTCTTTCTTTTCTTTTTTTTTTAAGATTTTGTTTGTTTGAGAGAGGGAGAGAGAGGGAACCAGCCAGCAAGCACAAGCTGGTGGGGGGGGGGGGGGCAGGGAGAGGGAGAAGCAGACTCGCCGCTGAGCAGGGAGCTAGATCCCAGGACCCTGAGATCATGACCTGAACCAAAGTCAGATGCCTAATGCCCTGAGCCACCACCTTAACATTTTTTTCTGATCATCTTGTTTTCTTCAAGCAGCATATGATTGTATTTGAAGTAGCTGTTAGGATAGAGGAAAAGGGAAGCAATCATTTATCGATCATCAGCTGTATGCCAGGCACTGTGCAAAGTGTATTAAATAACTCTTTGTAGCACGTAAGTCAATTTTCTTGGTCAGATTTACTTAAGAGGCCTGCTGCTCAAAACAGAATATGTATGTTATGTATTATATATATTTTAAGATATATATGCTAATTTATATATAAGTAGATAAAGAATATATATTTATTAATTTGTGTACTCATGAAGCAATGTGTGAAGTGATATGGAATATAGGGATGTAAGACCTACCCCTCCCATTAGCAGCTCTCTATCCAGATAAGGAAAACCAATTATAAGTAGAAGAAAAATCAGCTAACTACAGGAGTGAAAATTGCTCCGCGCATCAATGCAACATATATAATAAGGCAATCCATAAGTAATTACCAAATAAATCCTTCAGATTATAAATGTTGTAGTTGTTCAGAGGAGGAAAAGATTATTGATCTCTGACCCTTGATTGTGTCACCTGTAAAATGCAGATGATACCTACCTCATAGTGAGAAATGAATAAACTGTATGAGTGAAAGCCTTATTATATATATTGCCTGTTAGTACACCTTTAATAAATTGTAGCTGTACCATTAATAATGAAAATTGTAATAGCAATAGCAGTAATGCTGTATTAGGGTGGGCTGACTGTTGCTACACAAAACTTTAGTAGCTTAATAAAATGGATGTGCATTTCTCACTCAAGTCACAGATTGGTGTAGGTTGGCAAGGAAGCTCTTGCTTTACCCAGTCATCAAGGGGTGAAGTTTTGTGGCTCTGCCCACCTCTAGGGGTTTGGAGCCCTCTCCATTTTACCAGCCTAGGGTATGAGAGACTGAGGATCAAAACAAGGAGGTTTATATGGATCAAGCCTAGAAGTGGAACCCAACGTTTCTCTTCATATTTTAAGGACTCACATAGCTACACCTTACTGCAATGGATATTGGCAAGTTTAGTCTGTGTGTTCAGGAAGGTGAAGAATGTGGATATAGGTTGACATTGGCAATCTTTATCTCAAATAATATTTAGAAAGGCTTATTAAAGAAGGGGTACTGTCCCTGGATCTTTTAGAAAAGCCACTAAAAGTTGTAGTAGGTTGCCCAGCCTGCCTTTATTTAGGTGGCCTTACTTAAAGAGGAAGGGTAGAAGAATTAAAAAACAAACAAACAAAAAAACCAAACAAAAACCCCACAAAACCCTGCAAGCATTATCAATAAAAATTACGTATTTATTGCACTAGCAGCTGCCTCTACTGTGAGCCATTTGGTAGTGACCTTAGGCAAGCTATTTTACTACTTTAGACCTCCATTTCTCACTTCTAAACCTTCTTCATAGAGCTGTGGGGAACATTAAACAGGACAGTGCATGTGAAGTACTTAGGACAGGGGCTGGCCCAGAGTAAACACTCAGTAAAAGTTGTTACTGTTATTGGTAGTGTTAATAAGTATGCCTCCAGAGTGAAATACTTGCTAGCTGTTCATTTATTTGACATCTTTCCTAAGGGACTGTGTTAGAATAGCAGAGAAGGATTTGAGCATATTTGTGTGGATTTTAGAATTCTATAACCCTACTCCAGTAACAGGAGATTAATGTCCCCCTGGCTGAATATTGGGGGAGAAACCCTTTCTGTCCCTCCTAGGCTCCCGTCTTCCCTGTCAACACCACAGACTTTTTAATTCCCCTATCAAGAGGACAACAGGAGTCATGGACTTTACTTTTCATCCCTTCTTCCCCTTTTTCCACGATAGGTGGATTTGGCTGGGAAGAATGAGGGTAGATGCCAGAACAGCTCCATATTGCTCAGGCGTAATTGCAAGTTCTCAGCAAGACAGGAACATCCCGCCCACACACACCCCCTATCCCCAGGCCCACGTTATCTTGAGTGGTTGGGTAGCTGTTAGATCCTGGAGTTCCATTGAATTCAATTCTATTCAGTAGGGTTTTATGACCGCTTAGCATATCAGGCCCTGGGGATGCAAGGGTGAAATGTTGCAGACCCTGCCTCGAAGAAGCCCACAGAAGCAGGGAGGTGTGATGACCTGAAGAGTTTATCTGAATTTGTTTTGAAGGCTGGATGTGAGTTACTTGGAAGGTAGGAAGGAAGGAGTGTAGGGTGGTAGGAACAGCAGGTGGGGAGAAACAGAGGTAGGAATTGCTGTGCAGGGTAGCAGTAGAAGGAATGGTTTTCAGCTCCACATTAGTATGCAGCTGCCACAGTTCTGCCCCTTTTGGGCCTCATCTCACAAGTCTCAGTTTTTTCTCTGCTAAAGGAGGATCATAAAAGTTCCTACATCATAGAACTGGGAAGATGAAGTGAGAATGCATGTAAAGGGTATACTGTGTGTTGCAACTGGGCGCACAGTAAGTGCTTAGTGAATGTCAGCCACTGTTAGTGTCCTGTGCTTTTGTAATAGACCTGCAAATCTACTGACTTGAGCAAGTATTTTGCACAAATTGGAGAATTATTGACAGTTTTACTATTCTTTTTGTTTTTCCTTTAGGCTAATGGTGAGATAGTGTACTGTAGTCACACTTGATGGACAGATGGCTTACCCCTCAGCTAAACGGGCAGTGGGCGGGGGGGGGGGGGGGGGGTTAACCTCAGTGAAGCCTGGGAGAAATGGGGCTTGAGATAGGAGAGCCATGTGACCCGAAATGGCAAGGGAAGTGAGGGATGGCTACACTGAAATCTTCCTGAGAAGGGAGGGGCTGGTGCCAGGCACTGGCAGGAAATGGAGGCTCCTTTTACGCAGTTTCGCGGAGGGTCAAGAAAGCCCTATGACTAACCGCGGAGACTAAAATGTATCCTTGAAACCTAGGCCAGAGGTATCGGAGTCCTTACTAGTAAGCGATTTCAGCTCCCTGTTTAGCGGTTATGTTTTCATGCTCTCATTTGGTGTTCAGTGGAGTGACCCTGAGAGCAGGCCCTGTTGCTCAGTAGGTGGGAACACTCCAGCTGACCTTTGAAGAGGTGGAGACCCAGAAGCACCGTTGAAAAGTCTGGTTGTGTGGAGTATAGAGTTTCATTTTTAAATTTGCTTTGCCAGGGAGAAAGCCTGTCAGGGTGAAAGCAAGGAAGAGAATGAGTAAACTCAGGGCCACGCTAATTCATATTTTTGGAGAATTACAGGGGACAAGTAATCTGTTTTTAAAATGTTTGGTCTGTGGTGTTTCATGTGGGAGAAGAGCCTGAGGATTATCGCATAGGCTAAAGGTCACACACAGGAGATAGGTGTATAGAGAAAACAAGTGATGCAGCCAGGTGGGAACTTTGAAAAGAATGTGCCCAGTGAGTGACAAGGGGTGGCCCATGACAGCATCCCAGTTATTCCCCCGTGCAGGGGAGCTGCCCCCTGGTGGCCACATTTTTTAACTTTCCAAGAGAAAAAGGAAATACGGAATTTTATGTAAGCCTTCCCACCTTTTAAATATTAGCGACAAATCTCTTTTTTTCCTCTAAGATCGCTAAAGTAACAGAGACAATAAAGTGACCTGTTTTAGGCCTGTGGACTCTGTTTGCAGCGAGCGTCAAACAGTGGAGAGAAAAATGTGCAGTCCAGGCTGCGCAGCTGAATACATGGTCAGCTCTGGTGCCAGGCACGGTGCCTGGCATGGAGCACATGCTCAGCATGTTTTTGTTGAATAAATAAATGGGGCAAACCTCTGTTGCTAGTCGTTCTTTCCATGTGCAGAATGGAGTGATTGGAGTGAGCCTCCCCTCAGCTCTAACTTAGAAGATAGAGGATCCAGTCAGAACTTGTATTGCCCTCCTTGCCGGACCCTCTCTACCCTGTTCTCTTCCCTTTCATGCCCTCTCCAAGCACCTAGGGTACCTAGGGGTTCAAGCTTCTAGATTTTAAGAAGGTTTAAGAAATAAAAAGAAAGTTCGTATTGTTACACTTCAATACAAGACTGATTCAGTTTAGCCTGGTTTTCTTTCCTCTATTATGGTTAGTGCATTTTTGTTTAATTTTGACAGACTTGACTGTATAATAAGTGATCCAGATTATAGTGAGGCTCACACAGAATCTTACAAGTACATAAAAATGTTCTCCTAGAAAATAAGTCCTTTTCCCTATAAAGGTTGATATAACATTGCTCATGTAACAGTGTGGGCTTTTCTCTGTTTAAAGATAATGAGAGAATTTTTCTGAACCCTTGGGCATCTCGCAGACCCTTCTTTTACAACAAATTCTGGTGATATCTGCCCTTTTTAAAATAAAAGTTTTTACTGTCTTGAGCAAGATTATTTTTGTTGCACTTATCAAGAATCAGTTAACATTTAAGCTCAGAAGAGGGGAGCCATTTACAGGTCCGTGGGATTCTTAAACCCTTGGGAAAGGAAATGCTTTGGGCCTCTGGAGGACCGTACCTGGGACAGGAAAGTCCAAGAACAACCCTCCCCCACCCCACCCCCCAACACAAACTCTTTCCCTTTCTCTTCTCTGGGATTTCATGGCCTCCTGGGTTGGGTTCTCTCTGAGCAGCGTGTGTATTCTTCTCTTTGCTGACTGGCTTTTTCTTACAGACTGAGAGTACATGAGGGTAGCTTGCAGCTGAGACCAGAGTAGACCCTCTTCATTCCAAATTCTAGTTCCAAGGAGAACAAATGGAATGTCTCAGTTTGGGTCATGTGTCCAACTTCAGCCAAAACAGAGGAGGAGTTTGGAGTCGCATAATACAAATATCATTTGGCAGGGAGTTGAGAATTACATAGTACTTAGAAAAAAGGGTCACCATGGGCTAGGCAGCTCCTCTAGAGAAGAAAGCCATCTTCTACAGTCTTGCCCCCCTCTCCCCCCCAAGTAAATAAACATATGCATCTCTCAGGACTTTGGAGAAATTCAAGTTATATATTTTTTCTTTTTTAAAGATTTATTTATTTGAGAGAGAGGGAGAATCTCAAGCAGATTCCCCTGCTGAGCACGTAGCCTGATGCGAGCTTAGCTCGATCCCAGGACCCAGAGATCATGACCTGAGCCAAAACCAAGAGTCAGACGCTTAACTGACTGAGCCACCCAGGCGTCCCTATATCTTTTTTATTTACTTCTCTCCCATCTTTGCCTGTCATTTAAAAACTATCTTATTGAAAATTATATTTATTGAATGTTTGTTACATAGTAGGTGGTGAATGAATAAAAGCTGTCCAGTTTTATGTTTCTATTCTTCAAAAATACTCTCCAGTCTACCTTTTAAACAATTATCTCTTTGTTGTTTTTTTTATAATTTTTTTTTTTTTTTAATTATCTCTTTGTTTTTGCAAAACAAAATTAAGTTGCTGTTTAGGCAGTTTGGTGTACTGGTAAGGGAACTAAATAACATCAGAGGCCTCCATTCTAGTTCCAATTCCAAACCATTTATTTACTGGGTAATCTTGAGCAAATTATGACCTCTCTCAGTCTGTTTCCTTGCTAGTAAAATGGGGACCCTAACAACAACTTTTTTGAGCACAATGTTCTTGTGAAGATAAAAAAGGAGAACATATACAAACATAGGATGGTTGTCTTTCTACCCCCTGTTCTAAGAGAAGTTGCTATTTTTAAATGCTTATTTTTAGTAACTGCCACTACCTTTTTTTCCTCTAAGAATAGAGTTTCCCTTAAAGCATTTTTAAGGTATGCAGGCTAGTAAATGGTGAATTCTTTTAAAGGTAAATGCTGTCCTGGGGGCGATCTCACAGCACCCCAGATCTGATGACTTCCTTGCATACTTTGGGGATAAGGCTGGAGTGTCCTGATGGAAAACGGAAAAATAGCTTGACCTAATGAAATCCTATCAAGCACAGAGTTTAATCTGATGCCAGTGTTGTTTCACCTCCAGTCTGCTCTGAAGGAATCCCTGGCAGCGGGCTGAATGGTTATCTCTAACCTAACATCTTTATTGGCTGTCTCTATCCTGGTGATTTGTAGCTTCCTTTGAGTGATTTTGCATAGCTGTAAAGTGTTTATGATGCAAAGAAATGAATTTTGGCTCAGGACAGACATGTTAAGCAAGATAGTGGCTTTTATTGGAAATAAGGCAGAAAAAGAACGCTAAAATGGAAATCAGAGAAAACTTTTAAAAGATAGGAGACTAGGAAGGAATTAGAAATCTAGGGAAGAGAAACATCTGGCTTATAAAGATTGGAGGAATGATTACTGAATGCTTACATTACTGAATAACATTTTGTGGATGAATGAAACTGAAACTGTTTTAAAAAGCGAGAGGGAAAGGATATGATCCAGGAATAACTTAAGAGCCAATAAAGATAATTATGAATAAATGTTCAAAACATGGTATAGAATTTCAGCTGCTGACTTTCAGAGATGCTTTATTAGTGTCTCAGACCATAGAAATTTTTGGCTTACTATCTTAGAGTATATGAAAGTAAATAAAAGTTAAGCAAAACAATCTTCTTGCTACCCATCCTTGGTATATAGGTTGTAAGGATCACAGGAAGCGAAGTGTATTAATAGTGAATTTTTCATATGAAATCATCCTGCCTTGTGCTTTACACCTTGACAGCATCTGCTTCATAGCATGTCATTACCTGTATTTGCTCTTCTTTCTCTTGTGCTGCATGTCAGACTTGAAAACCGACTTCATTTCGAACTCTAGTTTGTTAACCTCCAATCCCTTGACTCCTTAACTCAGTGCTCCTCTCCAAATTAATTTTAATAGGAACCACATTCTACTTGAAATATATATGTATGCATAACTATGCAAATACATGCATGATGAAACACATAATTCCCTTGTGCTTTTTAGGAGGATGGCTTAATTGAGTTTTTGTTTTCTATTTGTAGTGTTATGAATTGCTTTTTTTAAATTGCTGAATAATAAAGGACAGAGTGAGCTCTCCAAATAATAATCTCATTCAGTGTTGTGTGTGTTTTAAATTTGTGATACTGACAGGTTTCATAGGAGCAGGCTTTCTGAATAACCACTTCAAAAATTAAGTGAAAAGTCATTAGTGGCAAATTACACACAATGATTTTAAGCCCCAGGAGGCTTCCCCTATGTACACATTGAATAGTCATTTGTTCTTAGGTTATTGTAAATATAGCCAGTTAAATTCACTGTAAAAAGGGAAAAAAAAAACAAAACTGAATTGCATTTGTTGTGAAATTGGTAAAGTGCCTCTAATTTTAACAGTTTGGCATTTCAAAAGACATATAATAATTTTGGAACATCTGGCAGCGAATGAGATTGTAGATTCCTGACTAGCTTTATCCATTGTTTCATCCTTTTTTCCCTTTTCTCTTTTTGTAGATCTGAACAGAATTAAGAAGAAAGAACTTCCACAATCACAGCAGATGAAGATCCACTGGTAAATTGATCAGAATTTTTGGCCTGCCCTCCAAAGAAAAGGTAACTGGCTGTCCCAACATAGCACAGCCGAATAAATGCAGTGCTTCTGGTTACAATAGAGTTTGACTTTTACCAAAGGATGATAGTTTAAATTAAAGTTCAGGGTATCTGAATAAGATCTCCAGTATAACCCTGAAATGATCTTAGTAATATGAAATGACAGTGAATTTAAGAATACAACATTTTTTGGTGTGTGTTTGTCAAAAGAAAAAGTGTTAAATAACCACCCCCAAACTTATTAACACTGTAGGAGGACTTTGGAGATAGGAACATTTCCCACTCTCCATCTCTATCTACCTTTTCCTAGGAATTTATCCAAGGACATGCTCATGTGTTTCTGTTCAGTTCCACTTTACCTCACTCCTGTTTTCTTCTCTCTGTAAGGAATGCCGACCCAGCTGCTCAGAGCAGGGAAGATCCTAAGCAAATTTTAAAATAGGCAGGAGTTCTTCAGACACACGCTCTGGGCCCAGTGCCTTTGCCCAGATTGCCAGCAGTGTGTGCTCATGAGCAGTCCTAGATCACTACAAAAATAGCAGCCACTATTAATTGAGTTTCTCACTACATATTTGCCATTGTGCATTTAATATATGGGGAGGAGGGCGGTAATTTTCACATACTGTGAAAAAGAGGAAGAAATTCCTGGAGGAATTATTATTACAACAACAAAAAAGTCCATTTTCCCATCTACTCCTGAAAGGAATGAGGGAGCTTGAATTTAAGATGCAGTTTAAGATGAGTCACTGAGGGATAAAACTGAACATGATCCAAATAGGGAAGACCAAAGGAGTTTCAGCTTCTGAAATGGATCAACTTGTATATTTAGGCAACAAATGCAGTGCTTCAAACAGTTTTAGGCAACTGTAGCAAAGATGGAAACATTTTGAACAACATGAACGTTCATCCTCAGAGATAACATTTTGAACATTACAAACAAACAGGAGCTTCAGGGAGGATGTAGCAGTTCTGTTTAGGTGCTTAGAACAAGTGACTGGATAACTCTGAAGTCTCTACCTTCAAAAGGGGCCCTTAAAATTTTCTGACCTAAAGCTGAAAGGCCAGCATTTCAGAAGTATCCTTCAGGGATCATCAAAGTCATCACAAAGGATGGCATTCATTGTGGAATGTCTGGAAAGTGCCAGAAAAGCAACATTTTCCTAGATGGTGGTGAGCAACTGTCAGTGGGGGGGGGAGGGGAGGTAGAGAGAAAACACATTTGACTGAAATGCTAGAGGAGCTCTTTAGTCTGTAGTTGTTCATTGAGCTTCTACTGTGAGCAGAGGGATTGTCCTTGAAGAGGAAAAGAGAATAGGAGGTGGTTTTCACAGGCTACAATTATGACTTATTTTTTTTTGAGTAGTATTCAGATGAAAGATTAATTTGATACCAGGAAGTCAATGACAAGGGGCAGGGAAGGAAGAAGCATAACAAACTCAAGTCCTCAGGAAGAAGTGTGACAAACTCAAGTCCAGACAGGTAGAGGAATGAAATGCGCCAGGTAGAACTGCAAGGAACTGTCAAATTCATGACCAGTCTGAAAGGGCAGCCCCTTTTCAGTGCCAGCTGATTATAGGCCCAGTACCATTCAGCAAATGTTTCTTGAGTGCCCACCTATGTCATGCTGTGCTCTCTGGGCATTGGGGATTAATTAGTAAATCAGAGGGACAAAAAGTCCCCGCCAGGGCGCCTGGGTGGCTCAGTTGGTTGGGCGACTGCCTTCGGCTCAGGTCATGATCCTGGAGTCCCGGGATCGAGTCCCGCATCGGGCTCCCTGCTCGGCAGGGAGCCTGCTTCTCCCTCTGACCCTTCCCCCTCTCATGTGCTCTCTGTCTCTCTCATTCTCTCTGTCTCAAATAAATAAATAAAATCTTAAAAAAAAAAAAAAAGTCCCTGCCATTGTGCCACCTACTTTTTCATGGAAAGAAACAGATAATAGAAAATCTAGTAAGTAAATGTAGTATACTAGATGATGATAATTGGTTAGAAAAAGCAGATCAGGGTAATGAGAATCAGGTGTGCTGATGAGGGGTGAACTTGCAGCATTAAATAGGGTGTCAAGGGGATGCCTGGGTGGCTCAGTCGGTTAAGCACCTGCCTTCAGCTCGGGTCATGATCCCAGGGTCCTGGGATTGAGTCCCGCATCAGACTCCCTGCTCAGTGGAGAGCCTGCTTCTCCCTCTGCCTGCTGCCTCTCCCTGTTTGTGCTCTCTCTCTCTCTGACAAATAAATAAAATCTTTAAAAATAAATAAATAAATAAATAGGGTGTCAGGGTAGGCTTTTTGAGAAGGTGAGATCTGTGCATTAACGATGAAGGAGTGAACATTTCGTGCAAAGGCCTAAAGCAGGAGTCTGCCTGGGCCTTCCGAGAAAGGAGAGGGCCAGAGCTGCGTGAGCAGGCAGGAGAATGATAGTAAATAAAGTCAGACAGGTACAAGACCAGTGGGTACAGCCTTAAAGGCCATCCCCAGGCCTTTTATTCTGGGAGGAGAGGAAGGCCACTGGAAGGTTCTGAGTAGAGGAATGGCTTGATCTGACTTGTTTGGTTTTTTTTTTTAAGATTTTTTTTTATTTATTTGACAGAGAGAGAGAGAGAGAGAGCACGCGTGTGTACAAACGGGGAGTGGCAGGCAGAGGGAGAGAGAGGCAGGCTCCCTGCAGAGCGGGGAGCCTGATGCAGGACTCAATCCCCGGACCCGGATCCCACTGGGGCTCGTGACCTGAGCCCAAGGCAGACGCTAAACCGACTGAGCCAGCCAGGCACCCCTGTGACTTCTGTTTTAATAAAAGTGCTGTGGCCACTATATTGAGATGGGCTCAAGGGGGCAAGGGTAAAAACCAGTTAAGCTGTGGGTATTGTAATAAGCCAGGCAAATTTTTAAGGGAACTGAACTTGACTTCAATTATTTTCCTTGAGTTTTTCAATGATATCAACTAATTTAAGAAAGAAAACAGTTTGAGTAAACCTAAATAAGTCTGGGATTCTGCCATCTGCTGACAGTTTGCTACCTCACCTATAGAAGTGGAGAAGGAATTCAAAGGGTGAGAACTTCGGGGTAGGCTAAATTGGGGAGGGTAAGAGTTGATTTGAAACTCATGTGAAAGCTTGACTTTGTTTAGCTGGTAAAGCTGAAGGAAGGGAAAGATAATGGCATGCAACTATTCATGATAGCCAAAAGGTAGCAACAACCTAAATGTCCCTCACTGATGAATAGATAAATTGTGGTACTTCTACACAATGGGATATTATGTAGCCATAAAGAGGAATAAATTATAGATATGTGCTCCAACATGGATGAACCTTGAAAACATTATGCTGAGAGAAGCCAGACACAAAAGGCCACATATTGTGTGGTTTTAATTATGTGAAATATCTAATATAGGCAAATCTATTGAGACAAAACAGATGTGGTTTCTACAGGCTGGAGGAGGGATGGGTGAAGGGGAGTGACTGCTTAATGGGTACAGGGTTTCCTTTTGGGGTGGTGAAAATGTTCTGGAACCACATAGTGATGATGGTTATAGCATGCTGTGTATGTACTAAATGCCACTAAGTTATACACTTTAAAGTGGTTAAAATTGTGAATTTTATGTTTTGTGAATTTTGCCTCAATTAAAGAAAAAAGAATGGTACGCAGAAAAACATTTGAGGGATGTCTATTTTAGGTCCTGTTTAGCTCAAGTGGAGACTTTGTAAGGGGGACAGATGGGTGGTAAAGCTGGAAAAAGGATGTTGGGCCAGGTAATGAAAGGTGTTGCCTGCTAAGCCAAGGAGTTTAGAATCTCTTCTGTTGGCAGCTGTGAAATATAGCAGCGTATATTCCATGAGAAAGAATGAGACTGAAGAGGGGCACCTGGGTTAAGCAGCTGCTTTCAGCTCAGGTCATGATCCCAGAGTCCTGGGATCGAGCCCCATGTCAGGCTCCCTGCTCAGTGGAGAGCCTGCTTCTCCTTCTCCCTCTGCCTGCCTCTCTGTCTACTTGTGCTCTCTCTCTCTCTCTCTGTCAAATAAATAAATAAAATCTTAAAAAAAAAAAATGAGACTGAAGAGAGGTTGGTACTTTGGGAATCCCAGCTTCTGTGTTTCAAAGCAAAATAAATGGATTCTGGCCTTATCAGTCTGTGATAATTGCTATTCACTTGGTAAAATTTTGTGACAATCATACAAAGGTCTCAAACAAAATTAATTTAGAGTTTCTCCTTTAAAAAATATCCATATTATAGTTCCTGGTTTTATAAAAGGTTGTTGTTAAAAAAATTAAGGTAACTATGTGAGGGGAGTGGGATGTGTCAACTAACCTTATTGTAATCATTTTGCAATAAGTGTATCAAAATATCATGCACATCTTAAACTTACATGTTATATGCCAATTATAATCCAATAAAGCTGGAAGAATTGAAACATTATATAAATATATATGTTAATAAAAATCCCTTTAATTACATTCTTTCACTTCCTGTTCCCCATAAGTCCAGAGTTATCTAGACTGTTTTCTATGCATAGACTTGTCATCTTTATCACTATTACTGTTTCACAAAAATAGGCACATATTACGTATAGTATTTTGCATGTTGCTTTTAAAAATTTTTACCTTAGCTGTCTTTCCACTTCTTTTTTTTGGACTGCTACATTATATGCTAACTTCATTTGTAAAAACAAACAAAAAATGAAAAGCAAATGCTATTTACCTCTATTACAAAGAGGATGAGGTATCATAAAATATAAAAGTAGCTAACAATGAGTGCTTACTATGTGACAAGTGCTCTTCTAAGCATATTACATAATTGACTCCTTGTAACAACTTCATAAGGTAGGATACTGTTACGGTACTGCATGGATGAGGTGTAGATACTGTTACAGTCCTCCTGTTAGAAGCTAACTGAGGCAGAGACAAAACCTGTCCTATTACGGTCCAGAGTTAGGCAGTGGCAGAGATGGGCTCCAGGACAAGTTTCAGCTCCCACTGATGGTTGTCCTGAGGGACCTTGTGGCCAATGGTGTGAGATCGTAGAGATTTTTCAGAAGTCAATCTGGAATTTTGTGTGAAATTTTCAAGTTTAATGCTGGCTTTAAAAAAAATTTTTTTAAATTGAGCTATAATTCAAATACCACAGATTTACCCATTTAATAGTTTTTAATATAGTCATAGTGTTGTATAACTGTCACCTCTATGTAGGTCTGAACATTTTCATCACTCCCAAAGGAGGACCTTATTTCCATTAAGCAGTAACTCCTCATTTTCCCCTCCCCTCAGGTCCTAAAAGCCACCCATTTGTTTTCTGTGTGTATAGATTGGCCTATTCTGGACATTTTATATAAATGAGATCATATAATATGTGGCCTTTTGTGTCTGGCTTCTTTTACTTAGCTTGTTTTTCAGGCTCATCTACTCATCTGTGTTGTAGCATGTATCAGTACTTTACTCCTTTTGATGGCTGAATAATAGTCCATTGTGTAGATATGCACAGTTTTATTCATACATCAATTGATGGGCACTTGGATTGCTTCTACCTTTTAGCTATTGTAAGTAATGCTGTTAAGAACATTGGTGCACAAATCTCTGAGTCCTTGCTTTCAGATCTTTTGAGTATATACCTAGAAGCAGAATTATAGGATCTTATTGTAAATCTGTGTTTAACCTTTTGAGGGACTGCCAAACTGTTTTCCACAGGAGTTGTACCAACAATACAAGAATTCCAGTTTTTCTGCATCTTTGCCAAGACTTGTTATTTTCAGTTTTGTTTTGATAATAGACATCCTAATGGTTGGGAATTGGTATCTATTGTGGATTTTATATGTATTTCTCTCTTTTTTTAAAGATTTTATTCATATGACAAAGGGGGAGAGAGAAAGCGCGCACGCACAAGCCGGGGGAGCAGCAGGAAGAGGGAGAAGCAGACTCCCCGCTGAGCAGGGAACCTGATATAGGGCTTGATCCCAGGATCCTAGGATCATGACTTGAGCCGGAGGCAGATGCTTAACCCACTGAGCTACCCAGGCGCCCCCATATATGTATTTCTCTAATGAAAAATGATACTAGGTATCTTTTAATTTACTTGTTGGTTATTTGTGTTATCTTTTTGGACAAATGTCTGTTGAGATCCTTTGCCAATTTTGAAAATTAGATTATTTGCCTCCCGCTCCCTTTTTGGATTGTAAGAATTCTTTATACATTCTAGATACAAGTCCCTTACTAGATACAAGATTTGCAACAATTTTCTCCCTTTGGGTTGTCTAAGGTGTCCTTTGAAGCACAAAGGTGTAATGGTTTTGGTGAGCCCAGTTTATCTATTTGGCTCTGTTTTTAAGAAATACCTGGTAAATAGGATTCCAGCTTACTAACCACTTATATGATTGCTGCTCTCTGCTGCCACTCCCCACAGAAACCATTTGGAAAAATCCTAATGCTTTGTGAAAATACCTGTTTTCTGAAGTGGAGAGAGGCAGGAGGCTCTGGAAAGTAGCAAAGGTAGATTCCTCACCAGTAGCAATTTTGTTTCAATTCTGTTTTTCTGCCCCTGCTGAAATTCCTTTACTTAGAGCAGTTTGGTGGGGAGGAGGCTATGGTGGAAAGTGAAGAGTCCTGCAGATTTTACATTGATCAAAAAAAGGTTAAAATAGGTTAAATAGGTTAAAATGTCAGAAACTTTGCCTTCTTTCATAGGTTGTGGCATTTAAAATCAGAATGGCCATGGGGATGCAGTAATTGTGTGTTTCTAGGAAGAAAGGTTTAGGGACCATCACATCTAGAAAGTCATTTGGTTTAAGGTCTCCCCTTCTGTATGAGAGGATACGTGTTAGAATAAGGGGTTGAAGACAGAAAACTGTGTTCATTCATTTACATGTTTAGTGAAAAATAGTTAAATCTGCATGCCATTTATGTCTGCCAAGAAAAGGAAGGTTTTATTTTGGAGGTGGACAGGGGATGCAAGCCTTTGTGGAACAGTCTGTCCTTTGGGAAGCAGTACAAGCTCAGATGGCTACAGGATCGGGGGCACACAAACAATGGGGAAAAGTCAGGGGGGTTGTATTTGCGGAATCTAGGGCTTTGCTCAGAGCTGGAACTTTGCTGAGGAAAGAAGGAAGAAAGATGTGATGTTCCTTCCCTTTGTACTAACACACTTGCACTGTTAGTCCTGGAGTTCAGCCTTAAGGCATTTTGCTGACTAGCTTTGGGAACTGGCCACCACACATCTTCAGTTTGTGGGTAGGTACATTCTAAGCTCCCAATGACACCCTTATGTTGGGAATGCAAACGTTTGATTCCTGGGAAGATTAAGTGTATATCTCATTGCCACCTTGATTTCAGAGCAGGTACTCTTAACCCCAATCCATGAAGTCCTATGATTTAGAGGTGGAGATGAGTTCTCATGTGCTTAGTGTGAGGAATCGGGAAAGATTTTGTTAAAGAAATGGAGTTTAAAGAGGGACTTGGTTGAACAGTAGGATTTAAGCCAAGGGAGGCAAAGTTTTATAAATAGAGTGACCTTTATGAACAAAGCTTGGGCGCCAGGCTCTGGAGTGGGGAGCATATTCAAAACCATAGATTGGTCATTTTGGCTGGACTGTAGAGTACCTGCTGGAGGGAACACAGTGGCCGTGGTGATGTGGAACCAACTTGAGAGGGCCTTGAGTGCCAGGAGAGAAGTTTTTATTGAATCCAGTGGTCAGTGGGGAGCCCCTAAAACTGGTAGAGTGAGGACTAACATAACTAAAGCCATTCTTCATTCTGCAAGACTGACCTGATAGTATAGCGTGGGTAGATTAAAATTGGGACTTTCTGTGTGACAGACACGGTGTTAATAAAAATAGCTAACACTTACAGGGTGTTTTTGTACTGTGGGGTTTGCTAATATTCCTCATAAAGTAGATACTCCTGTTTTATTAATTTTATAGATGAGGAAACAGGTACAGAGAGGTTAAATGGTTTCCCCAGAATTACACAGCTAGTAAGTGGTAGTACAGGGATTCAACCTGGGCAGACCAGCTCTAGAACTCATGTTCTTAACTGCTGGGCCCATAAGGTGGTGATATTTACAGTCACTTTAGTGAAAGCTGTATCAGCAGAAAGAAGACTTAGGAAATTATTTTTAACAGTGTGTTTAATCTTTGCATTTTATTATATCTGAGGCAGTGCACTAGAACTTTATATAGTCAGCTTCTTTTTATAGCTAAATGCTGGTCTTCTCCATTTTTCCCCATAAATTTTTTTCTAGACACCCCCCCTTTTTAAACTACTTAAAGCCTTTAAGTGAAGATTTTAAATCAAGTTTGTTCGTAGTTTAAAATTATAGGCCAGTATTAAATCCCTAGAAACATTTGGTCTTTATTCAGTTCAAAGTTAAAACTTACTATTTTGTATTTTTTTAAAAAAGATCTTATTTATTTGAGAGAGAGTGAGCAAGAGAGAGAGCATGAGCAGGGGCAAAGGGAGAGGGGGAAGCAGAAGCAGACTCCCCTCAATCCCAGGACTCCGGGATCGTGACCTGAGCTGAAGGCAGAGGCTTAACTGACTGAGCCACCCAGGCACCTCTATTATATTGTACTTAAAATTTTTCTCTTCCTTCAAATAGTTTGCTATTACTGGTGAATGTTTCTTTGGGAGAATTCGCCCGTAGCTTACACATGTGATTAAGAAAACAAATTTCAAAATTTTGAATTTTTTGGCAACTGACACAGCTTGTAGAATGAATATGTATACAGGTTAAATCTTTAAAAAGGTAATTACCCTCATCTTTAAGTTTCCACCTTTGCAGCTATCCTTATTATTTCTAATTTTGCACTTGATTGTCAAGCCTTGCCAGCTACTGAGCTGAATTCAATTTCCTCCTTCCACTGTTCTCCCCCTGCTGGAATAGAGGTATTCATGACAGGCTGTAAGTATTTCACTAGAGGGAGCATGGTTAAAGGGTCCTTGCCTGCCAACCCCACATGCAGAAGAGAGCAGAGCCCTGGCTCTGGAGAAGAAAGAGGGAGAGAGAGAGAGAGAGAGGTGTGGTCAGAGGAGGAAGAGAGGAGATGAATAAAGGCTCAGCCAATTTTAGGAGAAATAAAGAAACCAAAGCCAACACATTCCTAATTCAGGGGATGAGTTTCTTGTTACTTAAATGACTACAGTCCTTTGGGGTTGATAATGGAGAATCTCTGTTACCAACCCTGTAATTTGCACAGATAAATATATTGTAGTTACTGGTTTTCAAGTTTATTAAAATGTTGTAGTGGGACCAGTAGGGTTTTTTTGTTTTATTTTGTTTTTCCAAATAAAATGGCTGGTTGTGTGGGGTCTTGCGTCTTAGAAGTTTTGGACAATTCAACCATTTTACATTAAACCAAATTTAAAGACTGGAAAAGATCAACTTCTATTTTTTTTTCACTTAGTGATGCCTTTGGCCTTTGAACAAAGCATTTTACAAGTGAATCTGCTGTGCAAAGAATACTTTTTGTAAAGAGAGACCTTGTTACCCTTGGCACCTACTGGGAACATCCCTAAATTTGGATGGTGAAGTAAGGCCATATTTTAAATGCATCCCTGGAAGGGATGAAATGATCAGAATTTGGCAGCATTTCACTTCTGACGGCCTAGTTCTTATGCCACATACAGCCTAATTGGTGGTGACAGCCTTTTGCATAAGAGTATGTTGATGCATTAAATTTTTTTCCCACTTCTTACTCTTCTCAGGTCCTCAGCAAAATTACTATGTTGTGTTTACCAATTGTGCCGATCCGAGCACCAGGTATGTGTTAGGCAATCAGGAAGTATTTGATAAATTGAGTCCTCATTACTCAAACCTTATGAAACATGTCATTTATCTGTGCAGATGGATAGTGAATCCTCAGCGCTATCAGACATCATCAGTACCCTGGCAGGAACACTGATGGATAGCATACAAGGGACACTACTATATTAAAATAATTATATTAGATGAATACAAATTGTATTGGTAATTTACATTTTATATTTTTGGGGTAAGGAGGGGGATATTTAGGTAAGAAGTCATCAGGTTTTTTTTATTATGGCCTGGTAGGTAAAATTTGATTTTCTGCTGTACTCTTATTTATAGACCGTGCCCTGTTTATAAGGAGTACTGTGGAAATGTTGCCCAGATTTGCATATCAGAACACTGTACTTTCTCAGCTACCGGTTTTGACTTTTGTTGGTGACTCAATTGAACTATTGGGAAACCCAAACCAAGTATGGATATCAGAATCTGGAAGGATTTAGGACTTATGGGTGAAGAGAGTGTAGTAAAATGCATTGGCTGCAGCAGAATAGAATTGGTGGGGGGCTGCGAAGAGTTGCCTGTTATTCTTTTGGTCCCCACATCTTCAACTTTAAATTCAAATAAATTTCACAGGTAAGAATTGATCTGGATTGCTTAGTTTGATATTAGACACTTATGTATAGGGTTTATTTTGTGTTAAGCTTTGTACCAAGTGCTTTCTATGGATCGTTTCCTCAGAAGAAGCTTGGCTTTATCTCCATCTTACATATTAGGAAGCTGAAGTGCAGACAAGTTAGATTAGGTCATTTGCTGTGGTTACACATTTTGTAAGTGGAAGAGCCAGTAGATGGACCCAGAAAGAATTCATAGCACCTACCTTCCAGAGCCCTCCTCCATTGTCCTTATTTGTAAGTTGCAAGTAGTACAACTTCTACCTTATACAGTTTTGAATATTAATTGAGATAATGCAGTAAGGTACCTCTGGCAATGCTTGGCACCTAGTAGGTACTCAGTAACTGATAGTCGTTATTAGTAACAGTTTCTCTTAATAACTATCATAATGCTAAGAGGATACTTAGTATTTTTCACTTAAAGCCCTATTGTGTTTTCTTTATTAAGCCACTCAAAAACTGTGAAGAAAAAAAAGAGGTATTGAGCAAGAGTAAGGACAGAAGGTGAAGTATTATAAAGTGCCATGTTGAGCCCATTGACTAGAGGTTATATTAATGAATCTTGAAGGATTTTCACATGTAAAAAGAGGGAAATCAATCATTGTCTTAGGGAAGTCGGTCTGTACTTAGGTTTGCCATTCTTCCCCTTATTTCTGTTCTCACATTGTTTTCTCAGAGATCAGAAGGGCTGTACTCAAACAGGCAAGCTCCCTTTGGTATCTATACAGCTGGGTGGCCCTAAGTTTTTTTTTTTTAATGGCAGCTCCAAATGACATTAAAATTCAAATTTTCATTTATCTTAAACATTGAACTACAAAATTCAAAGCAATTAATAAACTGTATACTTTAATCTAGGAACACCGAGAAATTGGGCATTTTTATGTAATTCTACAAATTCTTCAGTGATTTGGGATGAATGAAAAGTTGAAAGTGCACTGGGGACTTCCTCTTCCAATATTGAGGGCCTATATCAAGAGGTAGGAACCCTAGCAGTGTCAAGGGAATTATATGTTTTGTCCAGGTGTTTTTCTCACTGATAACTCATGTAGGAAGTTAAAGCCTTAAAAATGATTTGTTTTTTTATCCTTCCAGTAATTTCCACCATTTTTGGTTATTTTGTTTTCACTACTTTTTTTTTTTAAGATTTCATTTATTTATTTAGAGAGGGAGTGTGTGACTGCTGGGAGGAGTAGAGGAGAGGGAGAGAAAGAATCTCAAGCAGACTCCACACTGAGTACAGAGCCAGGGTGGGTCTCCATCTCATGACCCTGAGATCATGACCTGAGCCGAAATCAGGAGTCAGACACTCGACTGACTGGGCCACCCAGGCGCCCCTGTTTTTACTGGTTCTTAGATAAGGACAGGAAGCATGCATAATTTCACTTTTTGGAACTTATGTTTGCATTCAATCCAGGAAAAGTTATACACCATTATTTCTAAATCTTTTTAAAATAAAAAAATGTGTGTGTGTATTTTTTAAAGCTTGTAAAATTTCAGTGGACACCCTTTCTTATAAGAGCCCTGCATTAAGTTTGGATTGCAGTCACATTTCCTTCTTAATTTCTGTTCTTATTTAAACATTTTCGTTTCTGCAAGTTGGACTTTGTTTCTTTAGCAGAGAAGTTGGCTACCTCTATCACAACAGATGTTCGAGATAAAAAACATGAAACCCTCTTCCTCCCCACCTAGAGAAAGCACCTGTAAGCAAACAAGTGTGACACATGTGCTGATATTATTGCCATGTGAAACATGATCAAAATTCTTGTTCTGTCTCAGGCTTCAGATTCTCACATCAGTTTGAAACAACAGAGCACTTATTGAAGGTGGCTGGTGTGGTCTGCTACTGTTTCAAGTACTTCACATGCTTTAGTTCATTAAGCAGCCTTTTATTCTGCTATCTTTACCTATCACTTAACACTTAAGCAAAAGCTTTACATCCTGTGTGTGTGTGTGTATGTGTGTGTGTTGGGGAGGAGTGCTAAATTTTGTGGGCTAGTGCTTAATTTAGTGTACAAAATCTGACAAAACACTATCTTCTAGACACGTTATCTAGGAATGCTGTATATTCTCCAAGCCCTGGGTTCCTGCCCTGCCCAAGCAAAGGCAACCATAAAGAGGGAGGGACCAACAACTCGAATTAAAAATGAGTACGATTTTAAAAATGGCAAGATTGTTTTGTTTTGTTTTAATTTTCGGGGCGAACAAATCACTTCTGGGGGCAGTGAAAGGGTAAATAGAGAAATTTTGCATAGTGTCTCCAAAACATGTACATGGATTTCCTTCCGTCTCTCTCTCTCCCCATCTTACACTGATTTCATGGTCTCTTTGCTAGACGAGAAGTTCAAGTTCCCAGGGCGCATGCTGTGACCTCTAGTGGTGGGCATCGGGCAAACACCAGGCTTCAGGCTGACACCTGGGATGGCACCTGGGCCGCATTTCCTTGCCGGCCCGTGGTTTCCTACACGTTAGGCGGTGGCTTGCCATTCATGCTTTTGACAGCTGCGCGGCCGCAGGCGAGCGGAGAGCGAAGTGCTCCCTGCATCAGCCCCTGCGCCCCGGTCCGAACCCCCGGGTGAGAGGGCCCGATGGCGACAACACTCGATGGTGTTCCGGGCCCCGCCGGCCGGCTCCTCCGTAGGTGGCTGCGTTTCCGACTTCGCCCTGGCTCCACTCCGGGGGCTTGACGTGCAAACTTCGCCGGAGCGAGCTGAGAGGGAGGGACCGGCGAGGGGGAGGAGGCGGCGGGAGGCGCCTCTGCTTAAGGGAGCCGGCCGGGCGCCGCCGCTCGGACGGACGCGCGGACGGAAGGAAGGAGCGGGACCGCCGGGCCCGGCCCGGGGATGCGAGCGGCCTCAGGGTGGGCAGCCCGAGGGTCGGGGGTGCGTCTTTGGGCCTCCCCGCCGCGGGCAGCCGTGACGGAGGCAGCTCCGGGCGCCGGCCTCCGTGCGGGTCTCGGCGGCAAAGGCCGGCAAGGGACCCTGTGCCGCGGTGGCGGGCCGCCGCCGGCTCGTCCCCTCCCCCGAGGGGCCGCGGGAGTCGAAAGCGAAAGCGAGCCCGCGCCGCGGACTTTGCGCCCGGGGCGGGGGGTGGCCTCGGAGGAGGCGGGTTGGGAAGGCTGGGCGGCCGGGGGGCGCTGTCAGCCCGCCCCACCCGGCCTGCGGGCCGCGCACGCCGCCGGAACTCCCCGGCGCCTCCTTAAAAGCGGCCCCCGCGCGACTCTTTTCCCCCTTTTTTGTTACATTGTAGGAGCGGAAAGAATGTCGGAGCGGGCCGTGGATGACGTCAGGGGGGAGCCGCGCCGAGCGGCGGCGGCAGCGGGCGGAGCAGCGGCGGCGGCCGCCCGGCAGCAGCAACAGCAGCAGCCTCCGCAGCCTCAGCGGCAGCAGCAGCCGCCGCCGCCGCCGCCGCGGCGCCTCCGGCCGGAGGACGGCGGCCCCCCCGCCGCCTCCACCTCGGCCGCCGCCGCAATGGCGACCGTCGGGGAGCGCAGGCCCCTGCCCAGTCCAGAAGCGATGCTGGGACAGTCGTGGAATCTGTGGGTCGAGGCTTCCAAACTTCCTGGGAAGGACGGTGAGTGTCCACGCCCTCCTCTTCCCCAAGTCCCCCCTTGTCCCTCATCCTCTGACCCTTCCCCCCACCCTGTGACCCGCCCCCTCGGGGGTCAGAGATGCTATCGCTCGGTTGGGGTACGCGGAGGTGCCCGCACCTACTCCGTGCGTGCGTGAGCGTGCGTCACACTCCCGGCCACTGATCTGCCTCTCTCCTCCTCCTGTGTGTGTGTATCTCCTAGGGACGGAATTGGATGAAAGTTTCAAGGAGTTTGGGAAAAACCGCGAAGTCATGGGGCTCTGTCGCGAAGGTGAGTCCAGCCCCCCATTGGAGTTTCTGCAAGCCCTGAGGAAGTTTCCTTGCTCGCTTCGCCCGGGTGGGGGACTTCATCCCACCTTACCCATTCCTTACCCCCGCGAAGATGCTGCTGTCTGAGGAGGAAGAAGGGGGAGAGCGGAACGTTTGGAAAATCTGGTTTCCGGGGCTTCCTGTAATGGGGAGCGTCCTGGAACCCTTCACTTCGAGGCCTGGCTTGCTGCAGCATGAGCTGCATTGCTCAGTGATAAGGTTTGGGGACCGGCAGTGAGTTTAACCCAAATCCTTTCTGGTCTGACCCTCTTCCCAACAAACACAAGTGGAGAAAGGAATTCTTAGCTTTCGAAAGCATTTCCACGAATGCTTTAGGAGGCTTTGGAAAGGAAATCTTGCCACCAGAAATTTTCTGCTGGCAATCAAAATTGATTTCAAACTTTTTAGAAAAGATAACGCTTTATCTGTGTAGCCTTATTTCTATGGGATTTAAGCTACAAAGTTTAGGATGCCTCAGAGGGATCATCACAACTGAGGAGCAGTTGTTCAGACTTTGTGTGTGAGCTGCCAAGATCAGGGCAGGAAAAAGTCCAGAATTTTATATGGTGAAACAAGCGTTTAGTGTCCATAGTTAGTGAAACCAGTGTCTAATTATTGTCAGT
This sequence comes from Neomonachus schauinslandi, assembly GCF_002201575.2. Lineage (NCBI taxonomy): Eukaryota > Metazoa > Chordata > Mammalia > Carnivora > Phocidae > Neomonachus > Neomonachus schauinslandi. The sequence continues at coordinate 183,550,515 of NC_058403.1, read as the reverse complement.
TTTTAATAAAACTGATACTTAGGCAAATACTTGTAGCTAAAGGTATGTTTCCAAATGAAAGGTCAGGTATCTAGAAATCGTCAGACTTTTTTTTTTTTTTTTTTCAGATTTTATTTTTCTTTGAATAGTCAACTTTGCTATCTAATGCTTGTGCCAGGCCTGGGCACAGTGCCGTCCAAAAGGACTTCTGGAGGCCAGTCGACTTTAGGTTCAGTCTAAGTTGCTCTTTCAGTGGTAGTTAAGGACAAGGCCTTACATTAGGTTTGGTGTCCAAAATACTGAGTTTATATTCCCCAGTGCAATTTCATTCCTCATGTGTAGCCGTTTACTTCGACATAATTATTGTCCAGAGCCCAAGAATAGGTAGAACTTTGGCGAGCTGAATGTTTTAAAGTCCAGAGTTGGCCCATTGTTACTCTGTCTCCATATTTACTTCTTGTTTTTAGAGCCTCTCTTTTCTTCATGTTCGCTGTTTTGGTGTTTTGAACTGGCCTCTTGTTGGCCTCTTGGCACTCGCAGGAAGAGTAATACCAGTGGCAGCTCTGTGAGAGCTTCCAGTTGGAACAGATTATAGAGCAAATTAGTTGATTTTGAAAATGAGAATCGCTGTTTGAGTTCGAAGGAAAGAGAGGGAAAGCAAAGGACTTGGCTGGCGATGTTGCAATAGGAAAAATCAGTTGTTAGTCCGGTTTTAGTGTTGAATTGGCAGTCCGCCTGAGCTTAAAAAATTAAAATCACTAGGTGGCAACTCTCATAGGAAGCAGTTGGAGTAGAGCATTAGAGGACCTGACCCACTCTTGTTCTTAGTTTTTATTCTTTGGGTGTGGATACATTTCCCATAAAGGGTTTCTAAATCTGTTTGAAAACAGCGTGCTAATTATTGGTAATTCCCCAATAGAGGGTGAGTAAGTGTATTAGTGTATCACTGGGCAACTTGGTCTGGACTGACCCAACCAAATTTAGTGGCCTGAACCCAGTTTTTGCCATATTTATTATTTTCTGCTGGGACGTATTCATCAGATTTTACCATGAGGATCTAAGACCTCTCAACTACCTTCTTGAGGCAAAAAAGGGTCATAGATTTGGTTGTGTATGCTTCTGACCTATCAAATGATGAGTGATTATTAAAGGTGCTATTTTTTAAAAGGTACTCTAACCATTCAGAGGATGCTGAAGGGGCCAGGATGGCTGAAATTCTGCCTGGCTGTTTTGAGTAGAGACTGAAGTTTTTAATTCAGTCAGTTCTTGATTCATTTGTGACTTGATGGATTTTCTGAGACAGTTTTAAAATTCAGGCATGAGAACATTTAGCACTCATGCAGTGGGCTTTGTCTAACAAACAGCTCCTGTTGGACTGTTTAAGAAATGAAAATACATTTTAAAATTATCAAAAATTATTGGACAGTTATCTTTTGTCTTTGGTTAGGATTATCTCCTTCCAAGAAGAGGTGTATGGAACTAAATCTGTACTAATTCCTCTTGGCAAGGAGGTTAAATTGAGAAGAAAATGTAGATAAATTGACCATACAGTTGAAGCACTAAAAATCAGAAACTTCCCATGTTGGAAGAGATCTAGGACTATGGACAAGACTCCTTGAGTTCTCATCTGGGTCATGACCGTGGACCTATGGGTTAAAAACCTGGGTGTGAGAGCAGGTTGCCTAACCTTGCATCTGTCATTTGACCTCTCAGAATCTAGCTTTCCCTCTTTATAAAAGGAGATGACGGTACCTGCTTCCCAAGGTTGTTGGAGTGCATGTTAAATGAGATAACGTACGGAAAAGGACTCTGTGCATCCTACTTCTTTCAACCCTTTCAACTGCTGAAAATCTTTGATTTGATTTCTGAATTCGATATTTATCTAGGTCAGGGGATTTTAGTCTGGGACTCGAATGGGCTTCAGGATGGTCGTAGTTGCCTTGCAACGGTAGGCAAAAGTATGCGTGTCTACTTTCTAGGGCAAGTGTCGACAGCTTCTCTTGAATTCTCGAGGATCCTTCATGTATCTCTGACCCCCAAATTCAGAACTGCTAAGCCAGGATTTCTGTCTTTTTCTTTTTCCTCTTGTAGCTTAGTTTGGCTAGTTCCCTCATGGCAAGACTGCCCAAGGGCTAATGCTGTGGGAGAGGTTAGAACTATTGATTTAGATGGAAGTGAGATTATTTGTGGTTTAGCTAATATATCATCCCTTTTCTTCCTATTGACACAAGTAGGCACATGTTAGGATAAAATTTCAGTTATCTTTCAGGGGTCAGCCTATTTTTCGTTTGCATCCTCCTATTTTTATTGCCTTTTGTTTTCTGTAATTTGTAATATTAGTTGATAACAGAGTTGATCTGGGTGGAAAAAGATGGATAATAATTTTTACTTTTTTTCAAACGATTAAACTCAGAAGGCAAATTACTCTTTTCTAAAGGTGACTTGTGAAATTCTACATTTAACAAAATTATTTTTAGATGAAATCAATTGGTATAAGTAACTGATTAAGGTTTCCATATTAGTGCCTGAACATACAGAGAGCCTTAAAAAATGAAAATGTTAAATGCCTTAACTTCATGGCAGATTTTAAAAAATAAATGGTGTCATTGTGGGAGTCAACAGTAGAGTTGGAAAAACGACCTTTTCTTTGGGAAGTCATCCCTAACTTTTTAAGCCACCTGTTGTAAAACAGTCAAAGTAGCCTGTACTTTTCCTTCCAATAAACACTTAGCCTGTCACCATTGAAAAGTATGTATTATGTGGTGGCTCTTTCATTAGAATGTCAGCTCCCAGAGGACAGGAGCATTGTTGATGGAGGCATATTCAGCTTCTGCACCATTGGTGCTCAGTAAATATTTGCAGCCCAAAATGAATTAATTGGGCTACTTAGAAAAATTGAACTGAGTACTCAAGGATTAAGAGGGCAGATGATAAATTTTCCACTGTGAGCCCCCACCCCCCCAGGTACCTACTCTGTGGGAGGTAGGCTTTATGGCCCCAGGGAAGGCCAGAGGCTGTCTTTCAGCACTTCCTGTTGCTTTGTCCTGAGTTTAGCACTCCATTTACACTTTCCAGAAAGTGCAGACAGGACACCACCTCTCTTATCTGTGATATTTAGGCAAGGGAGTAGGATGGCAACCCAGAGTGATATCCACACTTGATGATAGGTGATTTCCCTGTCATAATAACGATGACATAATTGAGCCTAGGGCAAGATGAAAAAGAGGTTAGTTGGCATCTACGGGCAGCTAGATTAAAAGAAAAGAAAATAAAAGACAGACTAGGAGGTGGGTAGCTTCAATCAACACAGACGGAGTCAGCATATCAATACCAAATTTTTCTTTCCTAGGAAAAAAAACGTTCATAGTCAGTTACTGAAAACAAATAGGTATCTGTGTGAAGTACTGTAAAAGTAATTGCATTATAGGCATAAAACCCTCTTCCTGAAGTGAAGAACATTTCTGTTTTTCACTAGGGTTTCTCTCGTTTCTTCCCCTAACTTTTTCTTATGGACAATTTGAAATCTACAAAAGTACAGAAAAAATTTTAATGAGGCTTGTTGTATCCATCATACAGTTTAAACAACTAATGAGTCCTGACCCAATCTTGTTTCATCTCTACCCCATTCCCCACATTGAATTATTTTGAAGCATGTCCCAGACAGCATATCATTTCTCTTGGTTTTCTTTTTTCTGCTTACATGGATTTCACCTTGCCTCTTCCAAAATGGAAGCTTGTATGTGAGCTGTACATTCTTTTGAGGCAAGCCAGGCTGCCATTTCTGACCTCTTCCATGGGTGTGCAAGGGTCTGCATTCTGCCTACATTTCAAGTGGAGATGGAAACTGAGCCTCAGATGGGAATCAGTGAGATCCAAGTTCACTGCATCAGAACTCTGTTAATACTCATTTAAAGAGCACTCAGGTGATTCCATTTCAGGTCACCCACACTTGATGCTTTGTGGATGAGAGTTAGGACTGCATTGAGAGTGGGCAGTGTCCTTGCTGACAGTTCATGTATGTGACTCTCTGCCTCTAAAGTCTGCACTGACTTGAAAGACCCCCTGGAGGCCTAGAGACCCTCCCACAACAGGGATCCCTTTCCTTTGATTCTGGCTCCTTAGCTCTTTTAATGCAAACTATAGCCCACCTGTGGGCCAAACCCTGCCTGCAGTCTAGCTAAGAATGGTTTCTACATTGTGAATCATTGAAGGAAAAACTCAAAAGAAAATGATTATTCCACGACCTGTGAAGAACATATGAGATTGAGATGTCAAGAGTCCATAGTAAGGTTTCGTTGGAACACAGCCCCAGCCATTCCTTTACTGATCGTCTGTGGTGGCTTTCTCCATACACGGAACAGCAGAGCTGAGCAGGTGCACCCGAAGCCATACAGTCCGCCGGGCCCAAAATTGTTTGGTTATCGACAGAAAAAGTTTGCCAGTTTTTGTTCTCATGGGTTCCTTGGTTAATGAAGGGAAACTCATTCTGCAGAATGTGGTTCTGGTACTCCTCGTACTTTTCTGTTCTGAAGGGGACATCCTTTAAAATACTAAAATCCATTATTCTTAAACCAAAAGTTTGTTCAGTATTGAAGAAGTATGTTAGGTTAGAAGGAATACGTAAGACTCTATGTAAGGTTTTGTGTAAGAAGGATCCTATCCTTGTCCACTCTTGTCATTCACTGCCACTTCTCTAGGACATAGATCTTTTTCAGGGCAATTTAGATACAGAGCATCAACAGAGCTGTTATTGTCTCAGCTTTCAAGAGCCTTAAACTGTGAGGATGGTGTTTGGCTTCTGTTAAGCCCGAATGGAGAAAGAATCGAACTTTCATGGGATCTTCAAAAGGATACCTAACTCAAATTCTTCAGCATTTCTGCCCTTGCATTTGGCTTAGAGAAGCTGAAGCCTCGTTGGAGGTTGTCTTGGGAATTCTAAGGCAGATTCACCAGGAAACAAGTCTGCATTTTGATTGATGGAGAGGGTACACAGCTTCTATATGTGTGCATTATATCTCACATTTTTAAGAGTTTGTACTTGCTGAGGAGTGTAACACCTGGCACAATCCATGCTGAATTCCTCAAACATCAACGCCTTGTTGTTCACGGAAATCCTTTACATTAGCTGTAGTAGGATGGGATTCCCGAGCTTTACTCCCGTTACAGTTGTGTTTCTTTGTGAACTTTTAACTTTGGAGGTGAAGCATGAGGAATTTATGCATCATTATTGAGTGTGACCTACATGTTCTGTGGCCTCATTTCTTACAAGGATATCGTGCTTCTCAGTGCCGTATCTCACAATGTACCTTATACGTGTGTGGACAGCTTAAGTTTGGCGAGACCTTTCATTCTGTGCCACCACAAGTTTTTCCTTATGTAATTTTTACAGCACCCGTGTGATCTCGGTGTTACCATTTCCCCCTTTTACAGAGGAGGAAACTGAGGCTCAGAGAAATGAGGTACCTCAGTAAGATCACAAAACAAGTAAGAGACTAACCGAGATCTGCCTGACTCCGAGGCCCACATGCTTGACCCTCTGCTGTGCTGAGCCCATTCCAGACTGCTCACCTGCTTTTCATGAGCTTGAGCCGGTTGCTGTGACCTTTGTTTTCCATGACCTTTGTTTTCCATATCCTCGGCTAGAAAAACTGAACCTTACTGCCCCCCCCCCAAATTTATTTTAAAGATACTGGAGCCTTTTCCTTGCTGTGCCTTACAGCAATTTGTACGTTGTGTTTAGCAGTTCTTTTATAAAATCTTTTCTTTGAGGGAGAGGGGAAGTGTGTGCGGTTTGCATTAGAAGTAATTGGCTTTAAAAAAAAAAGATTAAATGAAAGCTAAGGTTGCAGCAGATAGCAAACACAATCATCTGGGATTTGTGCCATTAGAAAGAATCCTTGAAAAAAGAAATGAAATTCTACTATTTAAATAGCATTTCAGGGCAAGATTGCTTTTAATCACATTGATATTCGAAGTTTATGGCAGTATTTTTAATAAATGTGCCCCTCTGATTATTAAAGTATTTTTTGATTGAAGTTCTAAGGAGAAAAAGAAGCCTGTTAGTAGACTTAACAGTTGGAGTTACTGTACTTTTGAGAGAAAGGCAGAGGATTACATTTATATTCATCTTGTACAGCAGGGATTATTATAAATGAGCAAAAGAAGGAAAAGAATGATTTTTGCATTTCAGGCACTCAACGTAAAACTAGATTAAGTGTTCTCGTTCCTCTTTGTAATAAAGACCCTGCTAACATGAAATGCATTTTCTGTTCTGTGTAAGCTTATGGCAAGCAAAAGTCATAGGTTATTATCAATTATATCCACAGTCTTAAAACAGAAAATGTTTCCCTCCCAGGTTATACTGATGTTTTCCACAATCTTGAACTGTAATGCAGTAGGGAAAAAAAAAAAAAAGAATGTTTTTAACCAATGGTCCCAGGCTTTTATATTTCAAACCAGAAAGTTTCTTAAATAAATTGGAGACCAATGCTAGGGTTGCTAGCATTCTAGGATATATATAATTAGACACATGTATAATTCTTACCATTATAAAAGTATGAGGGCCACTGTTTTGGAATATGGAACAGTTTTTTAAAATTGAAGAAAGGTTAAGAAAGGCACAATGCATTGTCCTTATTTTTCTCATTTCTTTATGGACTTCTAGGAGATCATTATTTATTTTGGCATTTGAGAACCAGTGTTTTATTATTTGTTTATTTTTAAAGATTTTATTTATTTATTTGACCGAGGGAGAGAAAGAGTACAAGCAGGGGGAGCAGCAGACGGGGAGGGAGAAGCAGGCTACCCCATGAGCAGGGAGCCCGATGCGGGGCTCTGTCCCAGGACCTTGGGATCATGACCTGAGCCGAAAGCAGATGCTCAACCGACTGAGCCACCCAGGCGTCCCGAGAACCAGTGTTTTAAATCCGTTTCCCCAAGTGTCTGTCATGCAGCCCTGCTTCTGTGTGCTGCTATTAGAAGTTATGCAGAAAAGGAGTTCCATGTGGTAAGTTTGAAAAAGACAACTTTAGAGGCAGTACTGGCAACTTACCAGTTCTGGAGGTAAACAGACCTGGCTCACATCTCAGCTATAGTTGTTGAGTAACTTGCTACCTAGCTTTGCTAAGCCTCAGTTGACTGACCTGTAAAATGGAATAGTAGTAGTACCTCATAGTGGTTAGGAGGATCAAATTGTATAATGCAGTTTCAGCACTTCATACAGTGTCTAGCAGACTAACTGTTCACTGAATGTTAATTGCTAATTCTGTTAATTTTATCAGTAATGAAAACGAAGTGTCCTGAGCATGCCTCGAATCCAGTGGTGGACCAGGACTGTCAGGGGGGCAGCAGGCAGTGAGATGCCAATTTTCCTTCAGCAGGCCGTATGTTGGCAGTGAGAGGAAACCTCAGCATGCTCAAGGGGGCAGAGAGTAGGAAATGAACCCAAGTTTCGAGTTTTCTCGGACCGTAGTAAAAATGAGAAGTGGGATTTGACATTTCTTGTTTCTTCCTTTAGCCCTCTCTTTTTGACTTGCAGAGGGCAGCCCAGTGTGGTTATTTACGTGCTCCTGCTTGTACAGAATGGCACTGCTCCTCTTTCTGGAAGCCTCAAGTTTGTCTTTAAGGAGCCTCTTAAAATGTTTTACAAACCTCTTTTTCTGAGCAAGAAAGGTAAATTGCAGCTAGTAGAACAAGTCATCCTCACTAAATTGTGCGGCGGATAGGATGACGGAGGCGCTCCCATTTATGTGATGTGTATGTGTGTGTTGGTGGTCACAAGGGGTTTTTTGCCTGATGAGGGAATTTAGAAAAATGCCTTTTTAATTCTTGGAAATTTCCAGTCCAGCTTGAAGCAGTTCTTCATTTAAGTCACCTTGTTCTCTTTGAAAACTATATAGGCAGATATGTTTTCATGGGAAAAAAAAATCATTATTATTATAAAAGTGAATGCTTATTCATTGTAAAGATTTTAAAAATAATGGAAATATGGAACATGAAAACTGTCATTCTCTGTAATCCCATTCTGGCCAATTTTAAATCTTCAGTTACAGGATTTGGATTTAGGGCGATTCATACTTGATCAAGGACACCCATGTAGCTGCTTTGGGCTCTTCACGATAGGACTCAAAACTTGCTAGCCTGGTCATTTTATTTCCTGACAAGGTCCAGACCTTGTCTTTCGGCAGGCCTCAGGATATTTTGTCCAGCATGATTCCTGCCTCGAGAATCCTCTGGCTGTTTTGCCTTTGTTCGTTTAGCTTTTAACCCACAGGCGTTTGATAGACATTTTATGTGTGCCTTTTGCTGGCCTAGAGTCTGAGGGTACAACTGCAGACAAGGTAAGAAGGCACAGCTGTAACCCCCAAGTCAGGCAGTTGGTCAGCAAATATTTATGGAGTTACCCACTAAGTGCCAGGTTCTCTGATGGGTGTTGGGGATAGAGTGACACAAGTCAGAAAGAGCCCCTGCCCTCTGCCAAAGAGAGACACAGTAAATACACAAATATTTTTCAAGGACGTGGAGTGCTGTAAAGTAGGCTAATGATGTGGGGGTGGGAGGAGGGTTCTAGCTAACATGACCAAGGAAGGCTTTTCTGAGAATTTAGCATTGGAGCTGAGATATGAATGGTGTGAAAGAAGTGGCCACTGGATCTTCTGGATGGGGGAAAGGGTGTTCCAAGCAGAAGGAAAAAGCAAGTACACAGGAGGAAAATGAGGTGTATGAAGGTTGGATCACAAAGGTCACAGTCAGGATTTGGGTTTATCCTCAGGTACTGGGAGCCTTCAGCAGGGGAATGGCCCGATTGTGAGGTGTGCAAACCACCAGCTCTTGTATGTTGAGCGGTCTGAGGGGAGGGGGTGGGCCAGGCAGCTAGGTGAGAGGTGGGGGTGGCAGTGGCCGCACAGACAGGATGTCCTGCTAAGGGTCTGCTTTGGAGGCAGATTTGACGTGACTTAGTGAAGAATTGGATGTGGATGAGGGAGAAGGGTAAGAACTGAGCAGCCGAGTGGTACCAAAGTAAGCTGAGGAATGGTGGAGAAGGTGGAGCCTGGGTCAGGAGCTCAGGTTTTGGCCCCAGTGTGTGTGATGAACTTAGCCTTCACACGCAGCTCTGGAGTCGGCCGCGGAGTGTATGGTCTGGGGCTCGGCGGAACAGCCTGCGCGGGCGGCCGTGTGAGTATCTGTGTCACCAGTGTATGGAGAGTGTGGAAGCTTGGCGCACAGGGTGCTTCCTCCAAGGTGCCAGTATCCGTGATGAGTAGAAGAGGGCCAACAGCAGAGGTGGTGGGTGGGTGAGGAGGAATCTGTAGGAGGAGGGAGGAAGCTCTGATGGGCAGGAAGGGAATCCAGGTGGGTGGTGGTGTAGAATTCAAGAGAAGAAACACTTTAATTGCGGAGCGATTGCCTACGTCAGATGCTGTGTGATGTGAAGTAAAGCCAGGCCAGGGAACTGATCTTTGGTTTGGCAGTGTGGAGGTGGTTAATGATCCTAATCAGGAGAGTCGGAGAGACTGATGCCTCATTGGGGGTGCCTGTTGGAGTGGGCTGTGAGGACCAGCACTGAAAAAGTGGAGAGGACAAATGTGGGCAGGTCGCCAAAGGGTTTTGCTCTGAAAGAGAACGGAGAAATGCGGCGGTAGCAGGATGGGAGCATGGATGAAGGGGAAATAGGGAAGGATTATTTTATTCCATTTTATTTAGTTTTACTTATTTGGGGTAATATTAGGGCATGTTTGTCTGCCACTGGAAGTACCTAGGAATGGGGGATAATTGATTGCATGGGAGAAGATGGATCATCACGAGGATAATACTTTGAGATGAGAAAAGGGGATGGGATCAGAGCCCAAGTAGACAGGTCAGCTTTGGATAGAATGAGGCTTTTTTCTGTTGTAATGAGAGATTTACAGATGCAGTTATAGGTAGAAATGTGGAATTGGGGAAGATAAAGTAATTAGTTCTTTCCTGTGAAGTAAGGGAGAAGTTAGGAGGTCATCAGTTGAGAGTGAATAGGAAAAAGAATTTTGTCTGCCACTTTTTCAAAGTATCTAGATGGGGTGGGGGAGGCTGGATAGCCAAGTAAACTGGCAGTTTTGTATCCTTTGGGGGCTTCCCAGTGCACTTGTAGGAAATCCAAACTTCCTAGCAAGGCCTGTGAGGCCTTGGATGGTGAGAGGGTAAGCCCAGAAAATCAGGAATCTTAATAACTCTGGTGTGGAGGACAGAGTGGGTTGGTGGGAAAGCAGGGGTCAGGTAAGGGAGGCTTCCTGGAGATGAAAGGGAGAGTTGGTGCTATTGTTAATCCTTGAAGGAGTTAGCCAGTCTCGTGTGGGAGCAGCTTCTGAGGTGGGACATCTCTGCGAAGGAGCCTGGAATCGGGCTGCAGCCCTGGGAAGTGAGCACTGGAGGGCACGAGGTGGAGCTGGTTGCAGCAGGAGGAAGGTCTCTCCAGAGGGTGGGTGTCAAGAGATCAGCATGGTAGCCGTCTGGAAATTGAACTGGCTGTGGCTAAAGTAGAAGTTGGAGGCCAGTGGGGCATTAGCTTATCTCCTTCATGTGAAATCTCACATGTCTAGGTAAGGATAAACTCAGGAAGTGAGGTTTTAAAATACAATTTTAAAGTCTAAAGTGGATTGTTTCTCTCTGGTAAAACTCTTAAATGTCTTTTTTTTTTTTTTTTAAGATTTTATTTCATATGAGAGAGAGGCAAAGGGAGAAACAGGCTCCCTGCAGAGCAGGAATCCCGATGCAGGGCTTGATCCCAGGACCCCGGGATCATGACCTGAGCCAAAGGCAGACGCCCAACCGACTGAGCCACCCAGGCGCCCTAAATGTTTCTTTTTGTTGGTGTTCATTCAGTCAGCCTGTTATTTATTGAGCATCTACTTTGTGCTAGATACTGTTCTGATTTTCAGAAAAACAGCAACTGTTCTAGAACTGCCCTTTTAAAAAAAAAAAAAAGGAACATATGAATGTTAGGTGGTAATGAGCGTTCTGGAGAACGGTAAGTATGGAAGGGTACGATTTACAATAGGGCGAGGAATTTTCTGAACCAAGGCTTATAGGATATGAAGGCGTGAGCCATCTGGATGTCATGGATAAGCTTCAGGCAGAAGGAACAGCAAATCCAAAGGCCCTGGTGGGAGAGGATCCTAGGGTGTTGACAGGCAGGGGGCCAAGGTGGCTGGGGAAGTTGAGTAGGAGTATGGTAGAAGTCACATGCTAAGGGCTTGGGGTGAGTTGGGGAGGCAGAGCCCATCAGGCTTTGTAGCCCCGTGAAAATTCAGATCCTTTTCCTGTGGCCCACAGACCCTGCTTGGTCTGGCCTCTGCCAGGCTGTCCAACCTCCTCACCTTCCGTTTTCCCCTTTGCCTACAGTGCCTCAGGGGTGCTAGCCTCCTTCCAATTCTTCACACACTCTGGGCTCTTTCCCACTTCTGAACCCTTGCATATACTGTTCCCTCTTCCTGGGCTACTGCTGCTTCTTCTGGCCCCACACTTTCCTTAGCTTAGGGGTCACTTTCCTAAAAGGAGTCCTCCATGTCACTATCCCTTTGTAGCCCTTATCAAAAACTGTCCTTTAGTATCTTGTGATGATGTAAAGCAAGCCGTCACTTTTACTAAAATGTGGCCTTACTGTTAGATTTGGGGTATAAATGCCGGGTAGAAGGAATTATCACGACACAGGTCTTGGCTAAATTTGCAAAATTGGTCTGCCTAGAGGGGAAAAAACTGTATAGACCACCTGCTAATAATATTTTTTGGCCTCTTTTTGTTGGGGAGACCTGGTAGTGTTCACTGCAATAACCTTCATTCCCTTGTTGGATATAAGGTTTGATAGATCCTTGTTCATCATTGCTTCCAGTGTTCTAGCATCCTCTTTTTGGTTGAGTAACAGTGTGCCATGAAGAGAGAAATGGTTTTGGTTTTGGAATAACTGGTTTTATAGGAATAAATGACAGTGTGCCTGAATCCCTCTATTACATCATCGGGGTTTCTTTCCCAAGATAAACTCTGTGCTTTTTTCGGCCTCTGAATAGGAAATTTATTTTCTTCCTTCCCTTTATTCCTGTTTCTAGGCCTTTTTCTGTCTCCTCTGATGAACCACTGTACTAGAGACAGGCTCAGAGTTTACTGTAGATTTTATGTACTACACTTTCTATTCCTCTTATCTTACTTAGCCTCATGTCTGAGGAGCTTTTCATTGTTAACTGGCAGCTGCAATGGCTATTTCTTTAAAAGATCTTGTGTGTTTGGTAGATGTTTTCCTAAAAGCTAGTGGCTATTGCTGAAAATAATCTGTTGTGTGAGTTTACAGTCTCTCCATGAATCCTAGTCTCTTCTCATTAAAGAGATAGTTATGTCAGGGTAACAAATAAAAGAACTAATTTTTTTGTAGTTTAAAAACCAAACCATCCAGATAGATTACTCAAGTTGGTAGGCATTAGTAGTCATCCATTGCCGTATAAGTGTAGAAATTTTGTGAAGATCCTCTTTTTTTTCCTCGCTAGTAATTCTGAAATAAAAACAGCTCCTTAAATATAGGATTTCAGTAAATGGCATTTAAGAATTATGAAAACATGTCAAATCCTGTTAGCTATATGGTTTACATACCCATTTTACTTAACACTGGGAAAATGCTTTTAAGAAGTACATTAGAACTTGAAAAATTAAGCATTTTAGCCAGTACCTAGTAACTAGTATTAGTGACTCTCATTACTTGACCACTTCCTGTGTGTCAGGCGCTATACCAAGAGCTTTACATGGATTGCCTCACTTAATCCTTACAAAGTACTACAAAACAGGTACTTACATTATCACCATTTTATTTTTTTATTTTTATTCTTTTAAAGCAGGAGTGGGGGGCGGAGGGGGAGAGTGAGAAGCAGATCCGCCCCCCCCCCCCCCGAGCTGAGCCCATGGGGGTGGGGTTGGCGATCCCAGGACCCTGAGATCATGACCTGAGCCGAAGTCAGACGCTTAACCAACTGAGCCACCCTGGCACCTCTATATTATCCCCATTTTAAGGGTGAGAAAACTGAGGCTCAGGAAAGTTAACTTGCCCCAAATCACACAGTTTATAAGTGGCAAAACTGGGATTTCTGGTCTGGCTGACCCCAAAGCCAGATGGTTTACTGATTTGTTGCTTTTAGCAGTGACCAATTTCTGCTCGTTGAACATTCCTTTATGAGGGGACACTTGGAATAGGCTTTGATTTATTGGTAAACAAGTAGAGTATCAATGCACACTCCAGAGAGCAGTTTAAAATCAAGGAATTAGCTTGGTTGGTGTTTTAGGGACTACCGGCAGCAGTGAAGTTCTGGTGGGGAGAGTGGGTTTATTGTCTGAGAACTTTGGACTTAAAATGTTGGGGATGGTGGGAGAAAGAGAGAGAGAGAGAGAGAGAGAATTAGGCCATGCAGGGATTCATTTAAAATCCATAGTAAACATAATTTCTAGAATGCATGGTGGAGAAATGACTAACTCTCCGAAAGTATATCCTAATGGTTTGTTAACTGAAACAGGAAAAAGTAATTTAGACATTTCTTAAATGTAACAGGGAAGTGGTATGTATACTAATTTTTGAGGACAGTGTCTTCATCTGGGCAGATAAACACAGCTAATACAGTCTTTTATAATAATGCACAAAGATGCTTGTAATCCAGAGATTCTCCAGGAGCATTTCTTTTGAAAATGAGACTACTAAATTGTACTGTCTCACTTACCAAACCATTTTCTGGTTGGTATTAAGTAGCTAAATTGATTGATCTGATCTTTCATTCTTGTCTTTGCATCTCTGCTGGTCTTGTTGGTAGTGCTTCCTGAAACAGAAATAGGTTACAACAACAACAAAACTTTCCATCAGAAATTTTATTTGCTTTGGTCATGTTGTGTTACTGTGGTCTTGCCTGCGTGCAGCACGACTAGCACAGGCAAGTGGGAGTTTTCTGGAAGGCCAGGCCAGCCTGCTCTTCCTGGCTGCAGAGCCACTCCCAGCATTCTGTCTTTCCTCTGCGCACAGTGGGTTCACGACATGATTGAGAAGCTCCCCAGCCATCCACAGGGTGGATGCTCGGTAGCCTTTGGCAGGAATCTAGGGTCTTGAAATGGTTATGACTAAATTGGACATAATTAATTAACTTCTTTCTTTCTTTCACAGGAAAAATAGATCTTAATGTATATTTTAATGGTTTTCAAATAGTGCTAATTACTTTGAGAGGTCAGGCTTTAATGTTTGATTTTGGTAAAATTTAGCAGACCCTGTTCAGAGACAGCTTTTCCTTCCATTTTAAAAGATAACAAGTTTTTATTTTTATTCCCAAATCCCCAGGAAATTTTCAGTGCTGTCAGTTTTATGAAAAGGTAATTAGGGAGTGAGTAGGGAATGTGTCTTGCAAGCGGTTGGTTTGGCATCATCACTGAAGTTCTTATTTGCCTGATGAAAATATCTCGTAATAAGATCCCTTTGTGTGCAGCCCCTCTACAGCTTTCCCTGGAAGGCCTTGGCCATAATTATGTCTATATCTGGGCACTGTCAAATGAAGAGAGGAGCCAGAGTAGACGAACAGCCACCTGATCTTTTTCAGATCCCACAGTTTAAAATTTGGGGTGACTTCTAACATACCCCTATTGCTTAAGGATTTTTGTATCAAGGTTTAAGACACTGGACACGTGGCTACTTCTTTGGAGACATACTAAGAGCATGTGTACTGATTTTGTTAAATATGTCTGTGAAGTATCATGTGGGGCATGGGAGAGTGGAGCTGTCTCTTTCAGACAACCACTAAAGAATTAAAGTGAAACACAGAGGGGTCTAGAAGAGGTCAACCCTTAAAGCTGGAGTCAGTGGGGAGTGTACAGTGGAAGTTCTAACTTCTTGTTTCTACTGCTGATCTTATTTACTTGTAAGCACCACCCTCCTCCCCTCCCCACCAAAAAAAGTGGAGGGGAAGACATGAAGCTTAATTACTCAAAATTTTAACATAGTTCTGATAAAGGGTTTGTGAGCAATTATCTGTGGATAACCATGTGTGGAGTCGATGCATAGAGGGTGCCTGGCCTTGACTGCAGTGTCAGGAAGGAAGAGCCCCTGGAGACGAGAGGGGGCGTTCATGCACTTGCTCTTCCTGCAGAAAACAAGCCAAAACCCTGGCCCCTGAGGCCACTGACGGACCGATCCAGTGTTCATTCCCCTTTCCTTATAGCCTTTTGCCTTCTCTTCAGAAAAAAGGTACATCATTACCATCTCCCCCCCCTTTTTTTTTTGCTTTGTTTTCAGTGCTCTTGGCTGTATTTTTTCTGGTTTAGGTGGTCTGCTTTGTACACCCACACCCTCTTTAAATTGCACCCCCCAAACTCTCCACTCTTACTTCAGGAAAAGAGTTCACATGAAATCCTGCTACCTTTTAACGTTTCCAATTTCACGTCGTGATGTAGGTGACCGCTGTAAATTGTGACTGTGAAACACCTGGGTCACCTTTAAGTGGAGAAGTGGGAGTAGACCTACAAAGAAGTTACTAATGCAAGGGCTTTGAAATAAGTGGTTCTCAAACTGGGTTTATTTGAGCAATGGAGGTCCTTGAACCCCTTTGTAGATACATGCAAAATACTGTCAGTATTTGCCTAAGTATAGTTTTCTAAAAAGAGAGAATATACTTTTGAACAGATACTCAGAGGCCTTTTAAAGGTGGTTTGGCACCACCAATAAAAATACCCAAAGACTTCTTATAAGCTTGTAGCTAGTCTCCATTATTATTTTATTTGCAGTTAAAGCAGGTTTTTTTGTTCATATTTAAGATAATTTTAAAAAATCTCCTATTCAGTTTCTAAATCTTTTGTTTTGTTTAATGCTTTCATAGCCCTATTTTTTTCTATAATTTTCATTAGAATCATATAGCATTCTGGCTGCATTCAAGGTTAAGAGTCATAGCTGACCAGCCTGAGAAGATACCCATTTTTTGTCATAGTGATGCCTTGTGGATCTGCATCATCTCAGACAGACAGGCAGATAGATAAAAAGCTCAGTCCCACCTGACATTTTGTCCTGAACCTGTTTATAAATTCTGAGCAAATAAGGCACAGACTTTAGGACGTGGGGTGATCTTTCTAAGACTCACATTGAATAATGTTTATTATTGCTTAAATGACTTGCTCTTGCTTAACTGACTTCACGGATTCCCATTGCTCTTGGGGTAAAGCTAAAACTGCTCAGTGTGGCTGCTGGACACGGTTCTCTTTACCTGAGGCTGTCACAGCCTCTGGGCTCCTTCGCCTTTCCCTCGGGGTTATGTATGTCTTTGTGCAGGGTAACTACCCCCTTACCCCAGACACCCTTCCCCTCCCTGCTCCCTTCTTTACCCTAATTCCCTCCCCCCAAAGAAAGAAAAGTAACTTTCATCTCTCAGGTCTCACCTTCTACCTTAGTTCTTTCAGGCAGTGGCCCAGCTTTAAGCCAGCCGCATGTTTTTTGTGTTCAACCACAAGGAGAGCTTCCCATGTCATTGCGTTGAGTTCTGCCTTTTTTTTTTTTTTAAATCCTGCATTGTAGATTGTATTATGAATATACTATGGTTTTTTAAACTCCACTTCAGTGGATGGATATTTAGGCTCTTGGTACTTTTGCTGCTTTTATCAACAGTACTTTTACAAGCTTCTTAGCACTAGTGAAATTTTTTTTCTGGTTTTGTAAATGAACAGGCAAATGGAAAGTATATTTAAGTAGATAATGCCAGAGTGCCCTCCAGAAAGGCGTTTTTGGTGTCAGAGGTCCATTTAGATGACAGAAAAGTTGATGGCAGGGAGCACAGTTCCTTTCTCTTAGAGTCTAACTCTCCTTATGGAACTGGCAGGCTTACCTTTTTTCCCTGATTTCCTACTCCCCAAGTTCTGCGCTGTTGAAAATGGAGTCTTCCGTCCTGTAGAAACTTAGAGCCCTGTGATTTGAAAATGCAGTCTCACTTTCAAAGTGTTGTTAAAGGAAGAGTTCATTGGATGTTTCCTGGTTACAATGATTGTTTTCATCTGAGAATCACAAAGTACCTGGGGTATTCCTCTTTAATCCATGCAGAATTGGGGGTACCATTTTTGCCACCTATTGTTGATTTTCTTCACCTACCCTGCAAAGCCTCAGCCTCCACGGTCTCAAAGGCAAAAGCTATTTTCTACCTCCCTCTAGAAAGTCCACGATGAGTGAACTGTACATCTCATAACAGGATTTGGAGTTGAATAAGGAACACAATGTTAAGTGACTGTAGTCTCAGCTACTTTTCTTTTACAAAAAAAGAGGAAATAAAATTTTCCTGTGACTGCGGTAATCTCCCTTGTTGTCCCTCCTGAAAAAAAGGACATTCTTCATTGGGTATTGAAATAAACCTTTGCAGAGCAGTTTGTTAGGTAACCTTTCTGGGAAGGGAGGTTAATGGTTCCTGCTGAAGGGATAATAAAATTGGTGTCTCACAGGTACCAGATGGAGCAAGTAGCTAGCTGATTTTTGTTGTTGTAGTTTGTATCGTATTTATTTTAAGATGGAACTGTAATTCTTTTTTATTTTAGAAGAAAGTTAATTGGAAGTTGGGTGATTGATTCATTTGCAGATTTTGCACTTGAAAAGCTATTAGTGTTCATCCTCATTTTCAGAATCATGAATTGCCCTCACACCTTCGCAGCTAATGGCTAACACTGTATTTGCACAGAGAAGCCAAAGACTAATTCCTCCAGGAGCTGGGGAAGTCTGAAAACCACCCCCTTGTGTCCTATCCTTTCATATTTGCCTGCCAGCTGGCAGCCTCTCCCACCGCCTCTTCATTCCTGCCCACTCAGAGGTTATGGTTGAGGCTGGTCTCTGGCGCACGGGGTGCCAAAGTTACGCCACTTCTGGGAAGAGAATTCACAAAAAGAATTGCCTGTTTCTCTGGGTTCTTGGGGGTGGGGGATGTTTTTGTTTATGCTGATGGGAAACACTCTTTGAACAATGGAAGGAGAAATCAGAAATCAGACGGCCCTCCTACTGACACACCTCTTTCCAGAGATCAAGATGGGATGGGGGAACACTGGAAAGAGATGGCCTTTGTGGGAGGCTAGAAAGGGAATACCTCTGGATGGTAACTGAGGGAAGAGAGGGTGAAATGAAGAGTGTTACATCCTGGTGACTCAGTTCTTTTAAGTACTTCCTCTCTGGGTTCCTGTAATCATACCAAGAGTTTTGTAGGGTGTTAATGCTTGTTGCACCGTGCTTCGCATTTCCTGGGTTACAGTCCCTGCTCCATCACTTCTCCACTGACCTTGGGCAAGTTACTTAATACCTCTTAGCCTCCATTTCCCCACAAGTGGGCATGGGTTAGGATAGACTTTTCCCCATACGGGTTTTAAGGGTGCTTTAATTAATGGAGGGTTTTTCAACCTCAGTGATAATGACATCTGGGGCCAGATAATTCTTTGCTGTGGGGGAATGTCCTGGGCATTGTAGGGTATTTGGCAGCATCTCTGGCCTCTGCACTGGATGCCAGGAGAACCACACGCCCCGTTGTGACAACCAAAAATGTCTCCAAACATTGCCAGCATCCCTTTAGGGGCAGAATTGCCCTTAAATATAATATATATAAAAAATACATAATATAAAATATATATAATAATATAAAGGCCCTCACTCAGGTCCTGGCATACAGGAATGTTCTTCAGTGTTGGATGCTTATGAGGTACTCGATAAATGTTTGAACAAATGACTGAATGTTGGTGTTCCTGGTGTGATGCTGCTGAAAGACTGCCAGCTCCTTCCTTAGAAATCATATTATGGAGGAAATTCCTTGCTGAGATTGTTGTGGTGTTACATTAACTACATTCTTCTGGGTGACTACCAAGAGAAGCACTCCCTTCCTTATCCTGAGTTTCACTGATGTTGCACAGCCACACCTGAGAAGTCCCAGAGTAACTGTTACTGTATATCCTTGATTCCAAGATGCCACTTTTTCTTTCTTTTTTAAAAAATTTTATTTATTTATTTGAGAGAGAGAGAGCACGCTTGTGCGTGTGCGCGCGTGTGTGCATGAGTGAGGGGAGGGATGAACAGAGGGAGGGAGAAGCAGACTCCCCCTGAGCACGGAGTCTGACCCTGGGGCATAATCCCAGCACCCTGGGATCATGACCTGAGCCTAAAGGAGATGCTTAACTGACTGAGCCACCCAGCTGCCCCACATCTTTTTCCTTTTAATATTTCTGAAATAAGAGTGGACTATAAAGTTGAAAGATACACTATTCTTCCCCAAAGGCTGATATTGACACACCCTTGATGGCAGCTTTGAAATGAAGGGATGTGGTATTTCTGTGAATGTCTCGGCTTTGCAACTGGATTGGAAGCTCTTTATGGGCAGAGGCTGCTTTACCATGCTGTTTTTTCCCAGTACTCAGCACAATGCCACAAACATACAATCTCGAACATTTGAACAGCCTGCACTTTTCACTGTTCTGTGATGATGCCCTTAAACTGCTTTTCATATGGTTTTGGACCTTCACACAGCTCAGGACAAAAAGCAGTGCAGCCTCTCACATGATGTTGGTACCAACAGTGTTTTTTGCAGTTGTCCCTGTTTTGTCATTTCAGCAGTGAGTGTGAGTGGTTATGTGACTGTTTTACTGCATTTTGCTCACAAAAAAGATAAATAGTACAAACTAGTTTCCTGACACTGCTGATAAAAAGAAACCTAGGTCTTGGGGTGCCTGGATGGCTCAGTCAGTTAAGCATCTGCCTTTGGCTCGGGTAATGATCCCAGGGTCCTGGGATGGAGCCCCGCATAGGGCTCCCTGCTCAGCGGGGTGTCTGCTTCTCCCTCTGTGTGTGCACGCGTGTGTGCACTCTCTTTCTCTCTCAAATAAATAAATCTTAAAAAAAAAAAAAAAAGAAACCTAGATCTCAGACTTCTACAGGAGGGTTGCTTCATACATGCTTGTAGCTTCTGCAAATTATACCTTACGATGGCACAAAAGAGAAAAAACAGTGTGGCATATTTCACTAGTCATTCAATGCATATTGCCCTGAAATGAGCTTGAAAAGGGAGGTGTGAATCAACTAAGATATAAGTTCCAGGAGGGCAGGATTTCACTCACAGCTGTATCTTCAGCATCCTGAAAGAGTGTTTTGAACATAATGAATATTGATTGCTTTTCCTTTATTTGGAGATGCTTGTGGGAACTGAGTCCAAGTGCAAGCATCTCATTGTCTTGTGATTCTGGTGTTGAATTACATGGGTATTTTCATACGGTAAGGCCCCTAAATACAAGCCAGCTATTTCATTTGGTAGGAACAGCCATCTGTTCTAACATCAGACACACAACTGGCTGTGCAGGACTTACGGGTTGGCCTCCACACGGTGTCCGAGACATTTTTAAGGATGATTTCAACTGATGTTAGAAACTAACCAACCAATTCCTTTCCTAAAATGGAACTCCACTGTTAAGATCAAGACAGATGAAAATCATCAGGCATGCAGAAAACTGTAATATCAATTATATGTTAGGTGGGCTTAAGCTGGGCTCAGGGGACTGTTGTATTTACCTTGAAGTACTAGACGTATATCCCTGGAGACTGTTTTAAAGGTGATCCATAATTAGAAATTCTGTGATTTGTGGGGTCGAGTACAGGATCCCAGTAACCTCTTGTTTGACTTTCACATAGGGTTTGGTGTAAGAAACTAGGGGATTGCTTGTGGTAGGTTCTAGGTAAATTTGTGTTGATAGATTAATCTCCGATTATAATGTAGTGAAAGAGGTGAAGGTCTTCCCTGCAATAAAGCTTGATTTGTCTTCATCCATGATTCCATTCAGCCCATATTTTGTGCCTTTGACTGGCTGGTCAGTTTTCAGTCTGTTCCTTTTCTTCCTGATTGCTTATTCATGCTGGAGTGAAGAATGGAAACATCACAGTCTCCTAATAACTTTAATCTGATTTGCAAGCATTCTACAACTCAAACCCATTGAAAGAAAGGCAACAAGCCCCACGATAAGAAATCTCAAGAAGAAGAGTGAAAATGTTCCCACTTTAGCCTTGTGTAATTATTTTTGCTGTTCGGTTGCATAGGCAGGCTGCCAGAAGATAGGGGTACAAATTAATTAACCAACTGTTTGCAGAGATATGGCCATGTCATTACCGATAAGCACAGACGTAAATAAGGCAGCGTGTTGGCTGTTTTTCCGAAATGAGGGAGGACAGAAATATGTTAACTAAAATAAAATAGACCAAAGGCTTACTGGAGTGAAAAAGCTTACTTTGTTAGTTTCCATTTATTAGTACATAAAGTTCTTTTTCTGTGTTGTCTTAAGTGCTTCGTGATATGTTGAATGAGGGGAGAAAGTGTGGATTGTCATGTTAGTCTTTTAAGAACATAGCTGAATGCTTTGTACTTCAATCGAACATACTTAGATCCCACCCCCACCCACTGAAAAATTTCCAATGTAATTTTTATACACCATAATTTAAGGTAATTGAGATTTATTAGGTCAGTGGTGAATTTTAAGTAATATGTATAAAGTAATATATGTGAACAGTTTTGCCCACACAAGTGTCTTAAACAGTTTTCATAATGTCAGAAGCTGTGTCAATTCTGTAAGGGTTGGATCTTTGTATTTCTTGTTTACTTTTCCCCAGAGGTGACATTAGTGGGACCCTTAGTGAATACTTGTTGAAGGAGGGAATGAAACTCTGTAACCAGTGACATGTCATTACATGCTGGTTAAGGACCAGGATCTGGAGTCAACTAGATTTAACCTTTAACCCCAGACCCATCTCTTGCCAGCTGTGCCACCTTGGGTGAGTCACTTAATCCTTCCATGCCTGTTTCCTCATTTGTAAACTTAGGCTAATAATAGTACCTCTACCGCAGGGCTGTTGTGAAGATTACATAACATAAAGCATGTAAAGTACTGAGCACACTGTGTAGCCCAGTGAGTGCTCAATAAATGTGTGACGCAGTGACTATTGTTATCATATTGTATTTTAAATGTTTGACGGTAAGCACTCAGACAGACAAACAACTGAGGAGAAATGGGTGTTTAACTTGAGGCATCGCTCTGAATTGTGGCTCCGCAGGGTGTTATCTACCAACCACATCTGTTTGCATACGGTTGTGGTAACTGAGCTTTGAGTACCTTGTTCAGGTGTGTGGACCAGTTTGCCCTGGAAGCACAAGGAATGCAACTGCGCAGTCTAAAGAAGTGCAACTGAGATAAGAGAATGCATGAAGCTTTCTGGTAAAGGTATTGCCCATTAACTCTTAGCGTTCTTGAAGCAGAAATGAGCTAACAGTCAGAACAAACTTGAGATACTTAAATATTTCCCAGTAGTAATAAACTACACCTAATCTGTTTAAACAGAGAAAGCCTTTGTAACATTAGGAGAGATTAGGAGTAGAAGTAATTAACCAGCAGTCAACACTCCTCTTTCTTTCTCCCCTCAGTGTTCCCTTATAAGTCTCTCCCCTCCCCATACCCACCCGGAGACAGCAGCTGTACAAGTGAGTTTCCTGCACAAAGGGAAGGACTACCAGAAACGTTTATAGAACTAAAGATGTATAATATTCAGAAAAGTCGGCGTTCAGACCAAAAGAACAATTTGCACTTTGATGACCTAGTCTGATCCAGCTGTCTCCTAGGTCAGACCAAGTGCTGTCAATTAGGAAGCATCTAGTATTTATGGAATGAGTGGAGGCGTGAACGAATCTGATTGATTTGAGCTGTTTTCACAGGCATCAATGAGAACATTAAATTGACATGTGTACAAGTGCAACAGCATCTTTTTAGACACAAGGGAAGATTTATCTTTATTTTTTATTGTAATTTCTCTTTAAATATAGCTGCCTTTGGGGAAAGCTTTAATTCATTTGAGTGTAAGCAGTGAGTAGTTTCAGGCATTTATGCCTGGTTCTCATCATTCTTGGAAACATATTTTTAATTCCTGGGTGACTTTGAATTATTGACACTTAGTATTTATGCCTTGCCTGTTGTTTTTGTTTATTCCATATGGAGGAAACAATGTTTTAGGATTTATAAGACATTTCTCTAAAATCGGGAGTAGGGGTGAGTCCTCAGGATGAAGGCTTCTTTGGTATCTTCTTGGAAGTCTCACAGGTACCTAGATTGCAGATGTCTCAAGTGTATGTTCCTCATTCGCAGGCCTGGCATTCTTCCAGAATTCCTTTTCAGACACGGGTGCCACCCATCCATCCTGTTCTACAGGACAGGAGATGTGGCGTCATTCTCTGTATCACCCTGTGTCTAGGCCATTACCAAGACATGGCAACCGTTCCCTATGAATGTCTCAGAATCTTCTCTGTGCCATCACCCTGCCATCCCCAAGTCCAGACTACCCCATGTCTCTCACCAGTACTATTGTAAACAGCTCCTGTTTGGTTTTCTCACTTCTCCTTTGAACCACGAACCTGCCTTCTCCACACTGCAGTCTAAGCAGTGTTGAAAATAATAATAAACAGTCCGATGATACTCTTGCAGTAAGCACTTCCAAATGGCAGAGTAGGGACCCCTGAAAATCTTCTCCTCCATAAAAATGGTAAAATGCTGTCAAGAATTGTCAAAATTAACTTTGTCAGCCTTCTGAAAATTAAGACTGGCAGGATCTGTTGAACACTTACACAGGAAATAAAGCTGAATCTCTGTAAATACAGCAAACTCTGGGGAGTTTTAATTCATTCTATTTCAAACCCCACCACCAGCTCCATAGTAACTTTGAAAACCAACTGCCCTACAACTATGATAGCTGTGAAAACCAGCAGCCTAGAAGCCACCAGAAGGGACAGAAGGGGTTTGGAGCTCCCCCAAAGTCCTATTCCCAGGCATTTGTCACTCTTTAAACTGTGTGGTAGCTCCCTAAAAAGTTCCATTCCCAGAACTTATCTTTACTTGAGCTGGCTCAGGGTTCACTATGTGTCCTGTTTATTCAAAAAAAAAAAAAAAAAAAAATTAGTGGCAGTTATTGACCATTACAGTTGTCTGAGGTAGTGATACCAATTAAGGCTAACAACAGTCTGACCAACAAACTAAGGCTAACAGCAGTCTGACCAACAAGGGAAAAGATGTCAATTGGGAGACCTGAGAAAGCCCTAATCTCTTACCTGGCTGACCTTGAGGCTCTAGGCAAGCAGGAAGTGAAGGCTGAAGCAGAGTTGTAAAATGCTTGCTAGAGCATTGAAGACATGCTCCAACATAACACATAGAGCCCCTTGGCAAGGGCCGGGAGACTCAATGGTTCAACATATTTAAGGAAATCCCTGTCTAATAATTAGCTAACCATACAGAGACTTTTGACCTAACCACACATAACAGAGAATATAGACTTTACAACAATTAGACCACCAGGTAAATCACTAAACAAAGACAGGTGGATGTGATTTCCAGAGTTGCCACATTATATTATTTGTCCAGTCTTCAGAAAATTACAAGAATGGCAAAGAAACAGCAAAATATGGCCCACATGCAGGGGGAGGGGGAAAGCACAAAGTCATGTCAAAGCAAAGCTTTTTTATATATTGTTAAGTTGGTTTTATTCAGATTGCATTGTTTAAAGTTATTAATTGTAATCCCCAGGCCAACCACTCATAAAATAACTTGGGACAAAAAGGGAAAAGAAAAAAGGAACTAAAAAGGTATACTAGAGGGGCACCTGGGCGGCTCATTCAGTTAAGTGTGTGATTCTTTGTTTTTAGCTTAGGTCATGATCTCAGGGTTGTGAGATTGAGCCCCACATTAGTCTCCATGCTGGCTGTGGAGCCTGCTTCAGGTTCTCTGTCTCCCTCTACCCCTCCCCCCCACTCCCTCTCTTAAAAAAAAAAAAGGTATACTAGAATATATCAGTTTAACAAAAAAGGAGATAGTAATGGAGGAACAGCAACAAAAGACACAATACATTTAGAAAAAATAGAATCACAGACATAAATCTTATCTTACCACTAATTACATTAAATGTAAATAGACTAAGTACTAATCAACAGGCAGAAATTTGCAGAATGGATTTTTAAAAATCCTCTAACAATATGCTATCAACAGGAGACCTACTTCAGGTTCAAAGTCAGAAATATGTTGAAAGTTAATGGAAAAAACATACCATGCAAACGTTAGTCAAAAGAGAACTAAACCAGGGGTGCCTGGCTGACTCAGTGAGAAGAGCATGCAGCTCTTGATCTTGGGGGGTTGTGAGTTTGAGCCCCACATTGGGGGTAGAGATTACCGAGAGAGAAAGAAAGAACGAACAAACGAATGAACTAGACTGGCTATACAAATATCAGACAAAATAGACTTTAAAAATATGTCATTAGATATAAAGGAGGACATAATATAATCATGAATAAGTCAATCCATCAGGAAAAAGTAACAATTATAAAGACACATGTACCTAACAGCAGAGCCTCAAAATACGTGAAGAAAAAAAAAAACTGATACCAAAAGGAGAAATAGACAATTCAAGAATAATAGTTGGAGATTTTAGTAACTCCCTTGCAAGGATGGATACAACAGCTAGGCAGAAAATCAACAAAGATACAGAAGACTTGAAAAACATAAACCACCTAAGCTAACCAACAACAGCAGAATACACATTCTTTTAAAATGTGCATGAAATACTTTCCAGGTTCATATGTAGGTAGACTCAGTAAATGTAAAAAGACTGAAATCATCCAAGTACAAAGTAGGATTTCTAACCACAGTGAAGTAAAACTAGAAATTAACAACAGAAGGAAATCTGGGAAATTCACAAACAGTACACTCCTAAGTAAGCAGTGGGTCACAGAAGAAAGCACAACAGAAATTAGAAAGTACTTTTGAAGTTAATGAAAATGAAGTACAATGTATCAAAACTTTTACACTGCTGCTAAAGCAGTACTTAAGGGAAAATTTAAAGCTGTAAACAGCTCTCTTAAAAGGAAGAATGATCTCAAATCATTCCTCTAACCTTCTACCTTAAGAAACTAGAGAAAGGAGCAAACTAAGCATGAAGCAAGCAGAAGGAAGAAAATAACAAAGGTTAGAGTGTAAATAGATGACCTAGAGAACAGGGGAAAAAAAAAACCACCACCATAAGATAAAATCAGTGACGCCAAAAGCTGGTACTTTGACAAGATCAGAAGGCTTTGATTTTGATAAAATTGGCAAACCTTTAGCTAGATTTCACCATATTATTCCTATTACTAAAATCAGGAATTAGATGACATCAGTACTGACCTTACAGAACAGAAAGGGGTTATAAAGGAATACTGTGAACAACTGTGTGCCAACACATTGGATAACTTAGATGAAATGGACAAATTCCTAGAAAGACACTACCAAACTACCATCACTGACTCAAGAAGAATTAGAAGATCCAAATAGACTTAGTACAAGAATTTGAGTTAGTAACTTAAAACTTGTCACAAAGAAAAGCCTGGGTCGGGATGATTTGACTGGTGCATTTTACTATATGTATAAAGCATTAACACCCATCCTACACAAACTTTTCTAAAAAATAGGAAAAGGGGGGACACTTCTCAACTCTTTCTGAGACCAGTACCCTGATAACCAAAACCAAAGACTGAAACTGCAGACTAATATACACAGTATACATTATATAGTATACATTTATTATATTCTACAATGCACATATACTCAGTATAAACTTGAGCAATATACATTTGAGCAAGTATGCTCAAGATGCGTTTGATAGGTGGACAGATTAAAAAAATATGAATTATGTTATGAATAATTTCACCAATATTGGTAACATTATTCAAGCTTTCAGTCCAAATTGTATGATGCTCTGTTTTCAGCACATCTCAAACATTTATGTAAACCATCTGAGAATCTTGTTAAAATGCAGACTCTGGTTTTGTTAGTCTGGGTCAGGGCCTGAAATTCTGTAATTCTAACCAGGTTCTTGGTGATATGGAGGGTATGGTCCATGGGCTGTACTTAAGCAGCAGGGGGCTTTGAGGGGTGAACATAGAGTTGTAGGTGCTTTTTTTTTTTTCATTGTGATCATTAAGGTAGAAGATCTCTGACCCATCTTTTCTCTTACTTGATGAATCTCAACCAAACTCGACATTTACTCTAGTTTCATTGTCTATTAAAAGTCAACCTTCTGG
Organism: Neomonachus schauinslandi; assembly: GCF_002201575.2. Taxonomy (NCBI): domain Eukaryota; kingdom Metazoa; phylum Chordata; class Mammalia; order Carnivora; family Phocidae; genus Neomonachus; species Neomonachus schauinslandi. The sequence goes on along the minus strand of NC_058403.1, from coordinate 183,523,426 downwards.
GACATGTTTTTGGTAAGATATGTAAAGACTTTATAAATATGAGCTAATTATGTTTTATAACATCCCCTTAAGGTACTTACGAAAGATACAGATCTCTAGTTTGCTACATTCATCACAGCCACATGGCTGTTGAATAATACTCAACTATACTGTAAAGCAAATAACATGCTTAACAGGCCAACTGAAGGCTAGCCATTTAATTTCAGCTTTCACGGGTTCATGACTAGTATGTAGAAAGACTGTTGATTTTTGTGTGTAGGCTAAATATTGGTGATCCCCTCCAAAATTTATATGTTGAAACCTGATCCCCAATGTAAATGATTTTGGAGGCTTGGCCTTTGGGAAGTGATTAGGTCATGAGAATTGGAGACCTGGGATTAGTGCCCTCATAAGAGAGGCTCCAGAGAGCTCCCTCACCCTCTTCATATGGGGTACACATGGAAAAGAAGACTGTGAGCCAGGAAGCAGGTTCTTACTAGACACGGAATACAGTGGCACCTTAATCTTGGACTTTCCAGCCTCTGGAACTGTGAGAAGTAAGTGTTTGTTGTTTATAAGCCACCAACTCTGTGGTATTTTGTTATAGCAGCCCAAACAGACTAAAGCAGTTTGTATCCTGTCATCTTGCTAAACTGGTAAATTCTAGGAGGTTTTCTTTTTTTTTTTTAAAGATTTTTTATTTATTTATTTATTTGAGAGAGAGAAAGAGAGAGAGCATGAGAGGGGGGAGGGTCAGAGGGAGAAGCAGACTCCCCGCTGAGCAGGGAGCCCGATGCAGGACTCGATCCTGGGACTCCAGGATCATGACCTGAGCCGAAGGCAGTTGCCCAACCAACTGAGCCACCCAGGTGCCCCTCTAGGAGGTTTTCTGTAGGTTCCTGTGATTTTCTACATAGACCGTCAGGGCATCTGCAAATAGGCACAAGTTTTATTTCTTCTTTTCCAATCTGTATGCCTTTTAATTCCTTTTCTTGCCTTATTTCTCTAACGAGAACTTCCACTATTATGCTTAATAGCAATAGTGAGGGTGGATCGTCGGTTAAGCACCTGCCTTCGGCTCAGGTCATGATCCTGGAGTCTCAGGATTGAGCCCCATGTCGGGCTCCCTGCTCAGTGGGGAGTCTGCTTTTCGTTCTGTCCCTCCATCTGCTCTTGTGCGCTCTCTCTCTGTCTCTCTCAAATAAATAAATGAAAAATCTTAAGAAAATAAATAAATAGCAATGGTGAGAGTGGATATCCTTGCTTTGTTTCTGAGCTTAGGAGGAAAGCATATAATCTTTCTTCATTAAGTACGGTATTAGTTGTAGGTGTTTTTTGGTAAATGTTCTTTGTCAAGTTAAAGAAGTCCCCTCTGTTCCTGGTTTTGTGGAGGTGGTTGTTGTTTATCCTAAATCTTTTTCTGCATCATTTATGATGGTATGATTTTTCTTCTTTAGCTTCTTAATATTATGATTACATTGTTTGATTATGGATTATTTGAAATGTCTTTTTAGTTTCCATGTATTGGGAAATTTTCATGTTATCTTTCTCTTACTGATTTCTAATTTGATTCCATCATGGACAGAGAACATACGTGGTATGATTTGAGATCTTCTGAATTTGTTGAGGTTTGTTTTGTGGCCCAGCATATGGTCTGTATAAGGCTAACCATTTAAAAACAGAGCTAGGTCAGGAGGCAGAGCTATTCCATAGCACTTAGTTATATGAGAGCCAGGGATTTTCTGCATACAAGATACTGACAGGTGTAGTGTTGTTGTATTGACTGCCTTTTGAACAAAAGAAGGAATGGTATTCTCAGTTGAGTCATTAGTGATGAAATTATAATAACCATAACAATGATGGTAAAACTAACAGTACTCTTTATTGAGTCCTTATATACACTCTCCTTACTGTATTTAGAATAGAGTTAAGCATTTTACATGAGTTATCTCATTCAATCCAACAGTCTACTGAAATAGATACCATTGTTTTTACCATTTTTCAAATGCAGAACTTGGAGGGGGTCTGGAGGTTAAGTACCTCGCTTGAGGTTACAGTACCAGCGAAGGGGTAGACTCTCTTTTAGCCCACGTCTTACCCAGGAGCTACAAGCTTAGCTGAATGGTAGTGTTGCAAATCAGATTCAGTAAGGATTTTGGCAGGCACTTCCAGATTTAGAACACATGGCATTTCAGGCTTGGGTTCTGATTTGAAGGGTCAGAATTTACTGACAGTATTTTGAGTAGCTTAAGGTACACATGAGACAGCCTGTCATGTGTACTGCCCATTTGGTCACCCTTGTAGCCTGACGGTGACTTCCCTAATGCAGATTCCCTAGGATTTTGCTGTTTGCCTCCTCTCTTCTGTCCCAGGCACTGTATCTCACTTTCAGTACAAGCAGTGCCAACATTAGCACTTGTGACTTTTATCTGTGGAGGGTCACTGTAAGCTGGCCACTCATATTCGGACTGTTTTCTTTGATCTAACTCTTTGACCTCTGCTGTTTGGTTAATTGCTTTTTGACTTAAAACATGTCATTTTTCTTTTTTTAATCCAATCTTTATTGACTACTTTAGTTCAAACAGGGCCCCAAACCATATATATCTTAGCAGGCTGTTGATTGGCCTTTTTGTCCCTAGTTGGTTCCATTGTTTAACATCTTATGGTCAAAGGAAAGTCTGATTTCCTTTAATTATTGGAGTATAGGATATGAGTTTGGGAGAAGTGTGTGTGGAAGGTAGCAATAAAATTCTATTTTATCCTTTCCCAATTGAGACATTCAAGCTCATTTAATAGCAATTAAAAGCTTTTCTTAGATTATTGATATTACTTTTGATTATCTAGAATTGGGAGTTAGCATTTGAAATAAATTTGGGACTGACTGTAGTAAAAGCTGTCTTGCAGACCAGCCTTACAGGTCTGCCAGGTTATTTAGAAGTGTTTCAGACACTGACGGGGCTGAGCGTCCTCATATCTAAGGAAACCTTTGAGGAGCAATGAGAGCAGACCATCCAGAGGTAGATTAAGCAGTCTGCTCTCTGATAGGATGCCTTGGTCGACTTTGATTAAAAATGGCAGAAGGGCAGAGATATCCTGAGAGAGGTAGGGAGGACACTGAGTAATGGAGAGGCTTGTGTACTGAGGTGGAGAAGAGCATGTACTTTCGAAAGCCACCTTCAAATCCCAGCTCCTCCATCTACTGACTCTGTGACTTTAGGCAGGTAATTTCCTTGTGCCTTTCTTGCTTTTTTGGTAAAGTGTGGGGATAGTAATCTTGAAAGGCAGGTAGTATTGCGAAGATCAAATGACTTAATACTCAGCAGTGTTCTTGGAACGTAGGAAGCATTCAGTAATTGTAAATTTTTATTATTTTTGTCTTATGTGTTAATGTTTCTTAGGGTTTCTTGTGTGATTTTTGTTCACTGATACATACCCAGTACTCAGAATGGTGTCTAGGCAGAGTAGGGATTCAATACATGAATGAATGAATGAATGAATGAATGATGTATATAGAGTACTTGCCATGATACTTGTAAGTACTTAATACATAGTATCATAAGAGGTGCTGGCTATAGATGGCAGAGATTGGAAGCAGTGGCCAGTGTAGCTCACTGACAGTAAAAGTAGAAATAATTAGAATCATGATAGGTAAGGTAGACCTAGCACATGTCAGACACACTTCTAAGAGCTTTATGTATACTAACTTCATCCTTATAACTACCCATTAAGATAGCTGCTAACATCGTCTCCGATTTATGGAGGAGCTGAAGCAGGGGAACTTGCCCTAGGTCATACTCCTAGTGAGTGATGATGGCACTGGGATTTAAACTCGGGAAGTCTGGTGCAGAGGGCTTTCTCAAATTCTTTTTTTGAGAATCTACTGTGTGCCAGGCACTGTGCTGTGCAGATATGGCACCCACCCTCATGGAGCGTCCATCTTAGGGAAAGAGCCAAAACACAAAGAAGAAATAACTAATGAGTGAAGAGAAGAATTATCTGAAGAGACAGGGGCCTGCTTTAAATGAGGGAAGTCAGGGAAGGTCCTTCTGTTGGAATGTAAGCTGAGACCTGGAGCCAGCCAGGCAAAGCATTCCAGACAGAGGGAACAGAATTAGCAAAGGCTCTGAGGTGGGACAGTGATTGGCATATTGGTGTAATTGTCAAGGAGGTGGAAATTATGGGGTGAATACTATGTCTTGAGGTTGCAGAGGTCAGGCAGGGCCTTCTAAGCATTGGTTTTCATTCTGACTACATTGGAGAACTACTAAGGGGTTAAGTCAGACTAGGTGATATTTTGATTTAAAAACATCACAGGTTGCTGGGGGTGGGGCTGGGGGGTGGAAGAGGTAGAAGGGAACATAGCTACTGTTTAGATCAAAGACCAGAGAGCAGTGATAGGGAAGATGATAAAAAATGGCTCACATTTTAAAGTACTTGGCACGGTTGAAGCATTTTATATTCATTAGTCCCTTCATGGGGTGCCTGGGTGGCTCAGTTGTTAAGCGTCTGCCTTCGGCTCAGGTCATGATCCCAGGGTCCTGGGATCGAGCCCCGCATCGGGCTCCCTGCTCCGCGGGAAGCCTGCTTCTCCTTCTCCCACTCCCCCTGCTTGTGTTCCCTCTCTCGCTGTGTCTCTGTCAAATAAATAAAACCTTAAAAACAAAACAAACAAACAAAAAAAACCAGTCCCTTCAACAACCTGTGAGGGAGGTGGTTATAATTACTTGACCCATTTATAGGTGAGGAAACTGAGTCAAGGCTAGTAGGTGGCATGACTGGGATTTGAATGCAGCCAGTCTGGTTCCAGAGGCCGTGCCTTTACCCACTAGGCTCTATTGTCTTTGCAAACAAAGTTCTTCCATCCGTGTCTCCCATGGTCCATGTGCTCACAGTAGCTGCGGTGAGGAAGGAACTGCAGACCCATCTCTGGCCTCCTCCCTTGGCCTCACACTCCACCCACAATCTCCTGTGGGCTTGACAAGGTCCTCCAGAGCTTGTCTTCAGCCAGGTTTCCCCCATTTTCATCGTACGGGCATTTTGTGTCTCAGTCTGTTGCATCAGCCCTTTGGGACCATTGTCCTCGATCTGTTTCCCTGCTGCCGTTACCTAAGTTGATCCACACTCATGCCAGAGTGACTTTTTCTGTCATGTGGCTTCCTCACTTATTTTGGGTTCTCCCTGCTTGCAAGGGTATGGCTTAAACTCTGAAGCATGGGCCCTGACCCTCCACAGGGAGAGGGGTGCCAGCAAGCCTCCTCTGCTGGCCCGCTGCCTTTCATTGCTTACAGGGAGGAGTGTGTGGTCAGCAGCGGGATTACGAGACCACTTGAGTGTTCAGCTCACATTGTAAAAGAGTCCCTATTTGTGTATGTATCAGTCTTACGTGATTTTAATTAGTGAGAGCTGGGGCCCTTGCAGCAGACATTGCTAGTATGAATATATTTTTGTGGTTTTGTTTTGTTTTGTTTTTTGCTCACATTTGTTGAGTGTTTACTACATGCTCAGCACTGAGTGCTCCCCATGGATTAGTTCATTTAATCCTCAAAATAACACTTGGAAATATAGGTCCTGTTAACTGTATTTTACCGACGAGGAAACTGAAGTTCAGAGAGGTTAAATGATGTAAAACCATGATCACACAGCCAGTAAGAGGAAGAATAAGGACTTGAATCCAAGTAGTGATTCCACAGCTGCTCTTAGTTACTGCACTGACATACTAGCGAAAGAGAAATTGCTGATGTGCATATTTGAGAATCAGACCCTGAAACGTGAATTTTTTCCAGAAATGGCCTCCAGGAATGGGATCGATCATGTCTTCAAGGGAAACCTTCTCACCCTTGCATGTGTGTATCACTAAATGGCATACCCAATTCTAGTGGATGACTCTGTCATTAAATGACATAAAGGCACAATTATAACCTTGACTTATGATGGCCCCACCGGGACTTTAATACTTTGCTTATTATTCATCAAGTAATATATGACACATATTTATTTGCTGCTTCCTATTGGTCAAGTTAGGCATTGTCAGTCCCTTTCACTAGAGCAGGAAGCCAGACAAATACAGAACTTTTTCTAGTGGGAGGAGATTAAGGTTCACACGGCTAGATGGATTGTTACAGATTGGGCATGGTACATTGTGGAAAGGCTAAAACTAAGGCAGTGCTCTGGGAACATACAACAGGGTCTGCCTAGCCAAGTCTCCAGGACGGTGACCTCGAGGCTGAGAGTGAACGGAGTAAAGCAACAAGCCAGGTAAAGATGTGGAGAAGGTGGTGGTTCCAGGCAGATGGAACAGCAGGTGCCTGGGTGCTGTACAGGAGAGAGCATGATGTGCTCCAGGAACAAATCAAAGGCCAGAAGGGCCAGCTGCAAAGAACCAGTGGGGAAAGGGGCAGGTCAAAGCTGTTCGAGGCCTCGTGGGCCAGTTTTTATCCTAAGAGCAACTGCAAGCTATGGAAGAGTTCTAAATGCTGGTCGTTACCTCACAAACAGACAGCGAGAGCTTGCTTCTCGGGATCCGTGCTAGGGAAGGCAAGGAGTCTGCTGTCAGGCAGGACTACAGACGTGTCTGCTTATACCTTAGCATTCATAAGTCATGACTCAGTGAGCAAAGGTCTGCAGTGGGATAATGAATGGTGTGAGTAAGAGCACAGTGGAGAGGGCAGTGGAACTGGTTCTTACTAAATGGTGGGAATTCCAGGAGGAAGAGGGGAAAGTTTTCCATGCTACAGGAACTGTTCTGGCCAAAAGATAGGATTGTGGGAAGACAAGGCAGGCTCTGAGAAGGCCAGGCAGTCTTGAGACTGCAGCAGGTTAGCTCAGACCAAAGAGCTGAGAGAAGCCAGAGTGCTAGGGGCCTTGGTCGAGGAGAGGTTGGTCAGGGCTTCAAGCCCTATTTTGGAGCCAGCAGAGGTCAAGGAAAGGAATAGTGTTAATGCATTCTAGGGCTCTAGCTTTGGCAGTAGGGTGGAGGAGGCTGAAAAGGGAAGAAACTCTCGTTCTGTTAGATCTGTCCTGGTGTGTGGAGGCCACCACTGTGGGTACCGGCAGTGGGATTGGCATGGAGGAGGCAGATTTAGGCAGTGTTTCTTGGGAGAATGTTGGGAGTTGCCTGGGCTTGTGAGCCCCGCGTATCTGGGTGCAAATGTCAACTCTGCTTCTTACTAGCTTGTAAGGTCTTACTATGTGCCTTAGTTTCCTGAGCACTAGTGTGGGTGCATGACTCCTATCTCACAGGCTGGGGAGGGGGCTGTTGCATGAGCACTGTCTAAGCTCTCCTAGAGCTTTGCATGTATAAACTCTTTTTTTTTTTTAAAGACTATTTATTAGCAAGAGAGAGAGAGTGCAAGAGTGCACAAGCAGGGGGGAGGGGCAGAGGGAGAGGAAGAAGCTGACTCCCCGCTGAGCAGGGAGCCCGAAGCGAACGTGATCCCAGGACCCAGGGATCATGACCCGAGCTGAAGGCAGTGGCTTAACCGACTGAGCCACAGCATGCGTCCCTGTATTAACTCTCTTAATCTTTCAATCTTGTGAAGTGCCCAGTAAACTCGGTACTGTTTATCATTACCATTTGACACATGAAGAAACTGAAGTTCAAGAAGCTTAAAGACTTGCCTAAGGACACACTGGATTCAAAGTGATAGGGAGTGGTCCTCTCCCTTAGCCACTCTGCTTACAATACCTGTGATAGAGAGTAACTAGTTGGGGGGGCGGGGGAGGTGGAGCCATTTGAAGAGAAGACACCTGAGCCAGACCTGACAGTGTGTGAGTGTACTAGGCATCTTATGACGAGAAAGGGCAGAGCCTAGCTGAGAATAGCTTTCTGGGTGTAAGGAGAGAATGGAGGACATGTGCCTGGAGCAGAGTGGGCCAAGGAGAGAGGAGCAGGGAGGGAATAAGGGAACAGAGAGTGAGAAGGAGGTGGATGAACATCTGGCGGGGCCCTGGGGGCTGTGCTAAGGGCCGAGATTTTATTCCCAGAGGAGTGGGAAGCCACTGGAGAAATGTTAATGGTAGTGATGTGATCTGCTGGAGGACTTAAAATCACTTTGTCAGCCGTGTGGAAGAGATTGTAGACCAGCTGGTAGATGGACTTCTTCCATAGTCCATCAGAAAGGTGCTGGAGGGAGGCTCTACAGCAGTGGCTTAGATAATGGAGAGGAGTGGACGGAGATTTTAGAGTAGAGCCAAGCAGACGTGCTGGTGGCTTGGATGTGATGAGGGAAGGGGGGAGTCAGAGATGACATTTGGGTTTTTAGTTTGAGCAATCAAGGAGATGAATAGTCATTTACCCAAGAGAGGGAAAGTTTTGCTGGGTGGAAACAGGGCAGGGTGGAAAGTGGAGTTCTCTTGGACATGCTTATTCCTTTTGAGATGTATATAAGACGTCCAGATGGCAATGTCTAGTAGGAGTTGGATATATGAGTCTAGACAGAGCTCAGGAGCCATCTGGGCTAGAGATGGAAATGTGGGAGTCGTTGGCATGTAGAAATTGGGGAGCATGGGAGAAGGGAGACACCCAGGGTACTGCAAAGGTGGAATACTTTGCTTACAACACACACGTTCTGTTGTTGGACTCAGTTCTCAAAATGGGGATAGTAGCACCAAAGTGACTGAATACATTCCCTCCTCTTTAGGGTCTGGTTTCAGGCAGAGAGCCTTCATTCTACATTTGCCTGTGGAGGTTCTGCACACGTCCTAGTGTATACATGTGCTTAAACACAGTCCTTCCTAGTATGCGGGCCTGGGGTCTCCAAAGTACATTGATGGCTTAGATGTGGGTGCTGGGCTACTTGCTAATTGGAAGATTAGAGTGACCTGAATCCTGACAAAGATTTAGGGCTTACACACAATAAAATCCATTCTTTCAAACTACTTCAGAGTCCAGGGAGCCAGGTACAATTTAAAAACTTTTCATGATTTTGAAGTATATAATGGTCTAAGTTGTATGTTTACAGTGTACTTTTTATAAACTTTTTAAAAAATTCAATAGTAACTAATTTTTATAAACTCTTTCATTTTTTGGTTTAAATCAATCTTTTACCTCCTTGCATTTGGGCAAGTTTTATATGTTAATTTGTAGATAGGCTGATTATAAACTTATGCTTTAAAAATATTCAGAAACATACATACTGTCTCTCACAAAAATTTCATTTTCTCTGTTGCCACAACATTCCACATTCTGTTCCTGTTGCTAAGGCCTCTGGAATGTCCCAGTGCAGAAAAAGGATATAGAACTCTTTTTTTTCCTCCTGAAGACATTTTATTTAAATTATTTTGTATCTTTAGCTTACTTCCAAATATGGATATCTGGAAGTAAAGAATTTAGAAAGCTAAAATTAAAGTTGCTTTCGATTTTCATAACTGGAACTCGATTTCTGAGGGCAGCATGAATTGGATTTAAGTGTACCATGTTTCTTTCCACGGGGATTGTGTGTGCACGCGCACACACACGATCATATGCACCCAGTGTGTGCGCGCGCATGCACACACACACACACGATCATATGCACCCAGGCAGGCTTTTTCGGGAGTGTGATGTGCTGGTGAGATATTAAGAACTGAGCTCATAGAGCACACCTGAGTTTGAGTCCTGGTTATGCTTTCTTGGTGGGTGATAGTAGACAAGTTCATGTCTCTATCAGTAAAATGAGGATTTTATTGTAGGAAAAACCATATAAAAAGTCCTTAGCACAGGGCCTGGTACATAGCAATCTCTCAATAAAGGCCAACTGTTTATCCTCATTATTGTCATCATCGATTGCAAATGATCTTAAGTTATTGAGGAAACTGAAGTTTTTACAGAAGTATAGATTCCTGGTCCCTTACAGAATGACTCCTACCTTATTTTTACTAGTGTTTCTAAATCTCACAAAAGGAAGAAAGGAATCACAGCAAAAAAGAACAGTTTTCTATATAAAGGTTATTGTGGCTAGTTGAATTGCTATTACTTGAAAGGATTGGTACAGTTCTTAATTTTTTAAAGTTGTTTTATTTATAAAGGGGTTGGGGGGCTAGTCCCTAGAAGTTATTTGGTGTCTGGCAAAGTGATATATTTTAAACAGCATTGCTTAACATTGAGTGCTGTGGGAAGCCACACAAAACCAGCACATTGCAGTCATCTAAATCTAAAGTGAGACAATTTAATGCTGTTTTAACTACCATTTAATTAATAAAACTAATTGAGTCAATTTCATTAATGAAACTGATTTGATATTTATAGACAATTCATACTTCACAGCTGTAAATTATGAATGCTATGTTCTGTAATTCAGATTTTCTTAATTGGTCTTGTATTGGAGGCATTTAGCACAGGGGTATATGGAACTTAAAGGAAACTATATTTTATTTTTAAAATGAAATATGTCAAGAAATTGTGGCCATGGAAAATGGCTTATTACATGTTGATCATTGCATGGATGTAACCTTTCCTTTTCTCCCACATGTACTATTTTTAACTTAATGTGGGCATGCTTTCAAGGAAAATAGCACATTGTTTGGTTCTTATTTTTCATTAAATTATTAAGTTTAGTCACAGAAGTCAGTAGTCTACTAGAAGCTTCTTGCATTATCTAATCAGTTTATCAAAGGTGTTCAGCTCTGACATACCAACTTAATGGAGGTGGAAACTGGAAGGAATTTCTAGAAATCACGTTCCTCTGATCTTCAAGGGACCAGATCCAAGCCATTGTTGTGAGTCAGAATGGAATCCCAGCTACTGACGTAGACAAAGTACTTCATCTCTTTGTGAATCAGTTTCCTCCTTTTTAGAGTGGGGTTGTAATGGTATCTACCTAGGTAGTTGTGAGAAAAGAATGAGATCATAGCACCTAGAAACTGCTCAGTACTGCCACTGCATCCCAGAATCTTGTTGGTCCCTGGTATATTTCAGATTTATAGCTAGCGATCTGTGCAATTCAGTGTAATAGAAACTGTTTAAGAAAATCTGAACTATATCCATGTGTAGATATTAGATTAGTAATTTGATGCTTTTAGACTATAATCACTTTACATCTCCTCAGGGCATTTTCTTTTTCCTGTAAAACTACCATGATCACCCAGGCTGGAGAAAGTGTGAAATTAAATCTTACAGGAAAGAAAATGGATGCCAATTAGTTTTGGATCTTTTTTCCCCTTTAAACTTGGTATTTGGTCTACTAAACTATTTGTCTAATTGAAATATGCTAATTATCCATTCATTGCAGATATTCTAAATAGTGTACAATACTTATTTAAAATCAGCAAATATCTTTTTTTTTTTTTTTAAGTAATCTCTATGCCCAATGTGGGGCTTGTACTCAACAACCCAGAGATCAAGAATCCCATGCTGTACTGACTCAGCCAGCCAGATGCCCCTAAAATCACCAATTTTGATTTAAGACATTAGATTCTGGATCTGAAATGTTAGCACTGTTCCCTACCTGGATTATTGTTAATAAATAATTATTCATGGTTAGGACTTTTTAGTTAACCACATATTACCAAATATCAAGTCACTTTCAGTTTTTGTGTATATGCAGATAGTTTAGTTTTACATTTGTAAAATGTTTTAATTGTTTTAATTAAGTTAACTTCTTAACTGTAAAAAGTCGAACTTGTATCTTGCCCTAGTCTAGTAACTGAACTGAGATTAATGCATGAAATGCTGTGTTTGTACCAAAGTTCCTTGTGTTCAGGAGCACCAGTATGTGAGCAAAAGGACTAGAGGTTCTTGTGACCTGAAAAAAGAGTATAAAAATAATTTTCTTTGTATTACATGCTGACCAAACTGGCAATTTTACTCTTCAGTGAAACCTCTGCTTCCTTTCTTAACTGTTCCATAGAACTCAGAGACCAAATGGCTGGAATAGAATGCATAGTTAAATCAAACCATTAGATGATACAGCTTTGTGAATTGCTAAGCATTTTATGTGGTTGCAGATTCTTACCCATAACCCTTGGTGGAGTTCATCTAAAGTTGCTTTATTGTGTGAGTGTATTCATTGTTTGCATTTTAATAGATTTGTCTGTTTCACCTCATACCGATGATTTTTGGTGCCTTTTATTTTAACTCTGAACAGTGTTTCTGTAAGCCTGATTTGATTTCTCTCTTAATAGTCATGGTGCCTCAGTTACTTTTACATGTTACTGGAGTAACATTTGAACTGGTGTACCTCATCTTAAGGCAGCTCCTTTAGAAAATATTGCTAGCCTAAATGGTTTCATATTCATCAGAACCAGATGAGTGAGTGATGCTCTTTCTTTTTGCAGACATGCCAATATTTGGTCTGTGTCCAGCCCACGATGATTTCTACTTGGTGGTGTGTAACGACTGTAATCAGGTTGTCAAACCGCAGGCATTTCAATCACATTACGGTAAGTGCTCAACCATTTAAAAATCATTATTAGAGGGTAAAAGGTAAAGCAGGATTAAACTGAAGGCCAGGGCGCCTGGGTGGCTTAGTCATTAAGCGTCTGCCTTCGGCTCAGGTCATGATCCCAGGGTTCTGGGATCGAGTCCCACATCGGGCTCCCTGCTCAGTGGGAAGCCTGCTTCTCCCTCTCCCACTCCGCCTGCTTGTGTTCCCTCTCTCGCTGTCTCTCTCTCTCTCTCTGTTGAAAAATAAATCTTTAAAAAATAAAATAAAATAAAATAAACTGAAGGCCAGTGACAGCATGGATAGGATATAATATCCCTCCCTCTGTCAGGTTTTCTAATTCATCGAATGGGTTAATGCCTATCAGATGTTGGGTATTTTCTGAATTTTATTAAAAGTGATGTGTATATTCTAATTTATTGAAATTAGACAAGGAGAAATGTATTTCATAAAATCTCTTGAAATAATTGAGTCAGTATAGTGAAAGGTTTATTTCCTTCTAGACCTCATGGTTGTGAATTTAGTGGATGGTAAAATCATATATACACAGTGTGGATACATGTCTTTCTTAAAGAAAATGTGATTTTGAAACTTCCAAGTTCAGTAGTTCTAAATCCAGCTTGACATCATCTTCAATTTGTGAATATGATGAAGCTATCACATCTTCTCCATTAAAATGCATATATACTTAGAAATGAAGCCATGTGTCTTTAGGGATTTCATGAACCCCTGGGCTTTTAGGCTCCACGCCTGCTGTCTGGGTGTTTAATCATGGAAGAATCCAAATAAAATGGCTTTGCTTTGTTATAATGCCACCTAAAGACATAGTTTTATACCCAGTTGGGTTCAATAACAGCTCAGAAGTATTTGAGTCTACACCTTGATTCAGGCATGAGGATGTATAGTATGATCCTTATTTACCTCCTTGGAGTTTGCAATCTAGCTTAAGAGACAGGCAAAACTAACTAGAAATACTTTTTAAACAACTGTGAGTTGTTTCTTCATTGTCCTCAGTACTACAGATGCAAGCTTGAGACAGAATAACAACAGGATCGTTCTATAGATAGAGTGTTTAAGTGAGACTTCTGAGGAGGTAACCCTGGTGACCCGAACTGTACGTGATGGGATGGAGCCACCCATGTGACAGTCTGGAGTAAGAGCATTCTTATACAGAGGGAAGAGCTGGTGCACAGTTGACCACCATAGGTGGAGGGTAGTTAGTGAAGGGAAGTAGAGACTAGAGAGGTTTGCGCTTGTGGGCAGGGACCCTGATCGTGCACAGCCTTGAAGGCCAGAGTAAGAAGAAGCTTGGGGGCATTGTAGGGCTTATTATATAAGAAAGTAACGTAGGCCCACCTCACTGGTGAATTTGCTGAGAATAAATTGTAGAAGGGTAGAAGCAGGGATGAGTTCAAAGGCAAGACATGATAACAGATTAAGGCTAAGGTGGGGCACTAGAGCAGGAGAGACAGCATAGCTTTGAGGCGCATTTTATTTATTTAATTAATTTATTTATTTATTTTTAAAGATTTTATTTCTTTATTTGACAGAGACACAGCGAGAGAGGGAACACAAGCAGGGGGAGTGGAAGAGGGAGAAGCAGGCTTCCCGCTGAGCAGGGAGCCCGATGCGGGGCTCGATCCCAGGACTCTGGGATCATGACCTGAGCCGAAGGCAGACGCTTAACGACTGAGCCACCCAGGCGCCCCTTGAGGCGCATTTTAAAGCTAAAACTTACAAGGCTTGCTGTTGGGACAACAGTTGTTTTAAGAGTCACGTCATCATATCAACATCCCACCATGTTTTCCTGAAGGAATAGATTTTTTTATGTAACCAGAAAAAGGGTTTTTGAGTTTCTGATTCTCAGTGAAGCCCTGGGGTAGGCTCTAGAGTGAGTACAAAGGTGAATAAGATATTGTCTTCCTGATTAAGAGTCACAGAGGTTAGTATTGGAAAAGGCAGTTAATCAATTGCCAAGTGTTTTAGAGTTCAGGATTTTTAAGCCAAACTAGACTGGATTTAAATTTAAACTTGAAAGAACCATAAGCTGTTCATTTGCCCTGAGAAAGTTTTCCATCCTCAGCTTCCTTTGTTACAGTGTCAGAATAGTAATAGCAACCTCATAGGTTCTTAGTGACCATAAGTGAAACAACATGGTAAAGCTACATACGCCTCATACAATGCCTGACACATAATAGGCATGAGAGAGAGAGATAAAAGTACAGCTGTAGATACAGGAAGGTTTGTGTCTAACGTCAAAAAATAGTCCAGGGTCTTAAGAATAAGGAGGAACACAAATTGCTTCTTGATGAAGACTTCTTAGAGAAAATTGCCTTCGGGTTAGGCAATTCTGAAGAGTAGAATGGATCTGTTGTCCCATGTGCAAGTGTTTTTCTTCAGTTTTTAAAAAGGTATGTAATACATGTCCATTGTGGAGGATGCAGAAAATACTTTTTAAAAATCACTTATAATCCCCTAAAATGGGAAGTGTTTTGATGGGGATAGATAGGGCTACCATACCTAACTTCACAGTTTGTGCGCTGAACAGCCACATTTGGTGGCCCTAGGTTGGCAGTAGCGATGATATGAGCAGAGGCAGGAAATTCCTCGCTGTCTGGGATGGACTGCATGGAGTCTCCTTTGGCCAGGGCTGATGTTCCCACACATGGATGGGCAGTGTGCCGAGACAGGCTGGGGCTAGCTGTCAGAACCTCGGTGCCCATTAGACGCCCCTGGCCTTGATGTGTTGTGGGGATGTGCTCCAAGTTTCTTAGCCCCAGAGTGGTGACTTAGTGGTCCTCCAGAGAGGATTGGTGGGGGGCCAGACTGGATCAAAAGGGACCAAAAATGGCAGTGTGAAAACAGCTGCAGCTTAAGGCAAGGCCCACTAAAAAGGTGTTACCTCTTCCAGGACTCCCTTAGGCAGAAAGGGGCCCTTTTGGTCCCCTCTTCCAGAAGCACCTCACACAGTTGTTCCAGCGCATCTTATGGAGATGATTTTCTCTCTCTCACTCTCTTTTTAAGAATGTCAGTGTACTGGGGACAGGGGTGAGGGAGTCCCATAAAATCACATTTTTACCCTTTTTCTCTACCAGTCCCTAGTCCACCCAGTATCTTCTAATAAGATACTTGTAGAAGGAGAAAGGAATGGTGGTCACTTCAAACATGTAAATGAGAAGATGTGAATGCAAGATTCACATACTCAAATGCCTTCTGTGGCTATGCAGGGGCTGGGATGGGACTGATAAAGCCACGGGGGGGGGGTGGGGGTGGGCTTGGTCCCTCTAGTGGCAAGAGAAATATTAAAGCTGTAAGAGAGAAGAGTCCCTGGCAGGAAGTTGGGTCCCAAGTGTTCTGAGAGAGGTTTTCAGCTGGGAAATGTTGAAGGACCTCCCTCTATGAGGCAGAACCAAGGAGAAGGCTGATGGCAAACAAACAGGAGGTTTGGACATGCGTAGATGTGAGGCATTGGGTGCAACTGCATGAAGTGGAGGGAGGCACCATGTGATGACCCTGGAGAGATTTGGGACCCACACACCACTCACCTGGAGGGAAGGAGGGGTGGGCAGGGTCTCCAGTGCCAAGAAGCATTCCCGGTGCTGCCAGTGTCTCTTCTATCCTTGGGGATAGGGGTTATAACAGGAAAAGTTTGGTTTTGGTTTTTGTTTTTTTGTTTGTTGTTTTTTTGGAACCCATATTTTTTTTGTTGTAATTCCCCAAGGCCCATTCTTATGTGTTAACACCAAAAAGAGATTTAAATTCAAAATCCTTCCCAGTGGCCATTATAGTTTGTTTATTAGGTATTAGGAAGAATCCATACCTGCCAATCGAGGGATTCTCTTTTCTTATCTTTGTGAATGAAATTGGTGAAAATGTGTGGGCAGTCTTCTGTGAATTAATGTATTACTGATAATCATCTGTGACTTTTATGAACAAGTGAGCAGTTGCTGCAAAATCCAACAGGCAGTTCCTTTAAAACCACTGCTGCCAGGGCAGAGAAGGAAGCCACAATAGCAACAAGGCTTGTAAATCGGTTCTTGGTGGTGGTAATGTTACTGTGAATTGGTGAGCAGCTTATTACCAAGAGTAGTGAGAGATAATATACTTTTTTTGCTAGCCGAGCTGCTTATTTGGGAGCTAACGATTAACCAGGATTTCCATGTGAGCAATGATGTTGATTGATAGTAGTGTCATTTTGGCATTCCCAGTTTCTCATTGGTCTATTTGCTTTCATAGTGTAGATTGCTTTTGTTCTTGGAAACAGCGTAGTAATATACTTTCTTGATGTTGTCTTAATGTTTTGAACTAGTCCGGGATACTTCATATTTTTCCTTTAGTTACTTGGTATTTTTGAGAGCAAGATGTTCCTTACTGTTAATTTCAGATTTGAAAGTATAATTTGAATCATTGGATCCCAAACCTTCTGTGCATCTGAATCAGAGAGGAGCTTTCTAAATGGGCAGCTTCCCAAGGACCATTCCGACTGACTAGATGGGAATCTCTGGGATAGGACCTAGCAATCTACATTCTAAACCACTCCAGAGATGGATAGTGACCCCCAGGCTGGCCGGGATGCCCTGGGATCACAGCAGATCCCTCCACTCTGTCAGGGTTGTTGCTTTGTGTTCCTGGTGCCTGGCACAGTGACTGACGTAGATTGGCACTCAGCAATTTGTTGAGTCTAGCAAGGATGGCACGAAAGGAGGCCCTTGTTTTTTTAAACTGATTTTTAACTTTTTTTATTACGTGCTGGAAATGCCCTGTTAATTGCCTCTAAAACTTTGAGTACGGAGGAGGGCTGAGATGGGCCAGAAGCCTTAGGGCCAGAAGCACCCTTCTTTTGAGGTTGTTGACCAAGGTGGGAACCTCAGTTATCTAGTAGTAAATGTGTTGGTCCTAAATTGGCTACTGAATAGCATAAAATGTGTAGTCCTATTTACATATGTTGGCTATGGATCTGAACAGGTTGGGTTCGCTGGTGATTTGTGGGGTGTCTTTGGGGTTTTGTTTTGGAAGAGCTTCCCAAATGATTCTGACACACTGTGCATGTCCTGGTCTTTGCTCTGCTGCTTCTCTTTGAGTTTGCTTACGAAGAATACCTTAATTCCTCTCAACCTGTGTTTTGTGCAGACATGAGGTGATCTTACCTAGGTTAAATAAGTGAATGCTGGTCGTTCAGCTTGGACAAGTGCCACAGTTAGAATCTCTAATAAATTGAAACCCTGCTTGAAAGTCAGCTGTTAAAGTATTTTGCCCCAGGTTAATTAAGTTGACCCATTTGTTCACCTTTTGGCTCAGCCCTGCGTCCCTGAGCAAGGCCTCATGGTCACATGTGCCTCTGCCACCTTTCCCCGATTTTAATCAATTGGGTTCTCTATTTATGATGTGCTTACATAATTCCACTTAATATTTTTCTTTAAATCAAACCACTTCTATTTAAATAAATCCTTTACAAAGAAAATCTAACCAGAATCCTCAACAGGAAAACTGGTGTTGTTTTCCAGAGATGCTAAGTGTAAAAATAAATAAAGTGAAGAGGTGATTAAATTCTTTGTTGATGTTCTTGCCTGTGCTAGCTCTGAGCCCTGAGGCCTGCTCCCTTTGTGGAAAAGGAGACAAGCACGTTTTAGGCAAGTGTTATCCACCCGGTGGTGTGATGTTTGTTACCAAGAATTGAAAGAGATTTGGGAAAGGAGTAAGTTGTCACTTGAGATTTAATGTTGTTAATGATGGGGAATGATACGTACACAATGTTTTGGGGAACATGGGCTCAAGCTGTTGGATTTGGTTTCCTCTCATGTTTAAGGAGCTGTCTGTCCTCTGAGGCCAACCCCAGCCCTAGGAAGTTGTCATGCCTAGGAAGCAGATTCTCAAGTCACATTTTGATCTGCAAAAGGATCACAAAAGACAAATACCCTTGATCTTTTATCAGTTGGTATTTTGTATTGATTATGTACTGAGCCCCTTCCAGTCACCATGAGTGGTGTGTGAGTCTGGTCCTCAACGTAAAACCTATTTCCTCTCTCAGACCTCTGTTCATAGATGGGAGGTGTGGTGGGGGGTTGGAATTTTATAAGTCTGGCTTTTTCTTAACTGTGAAAGTAGCATTAGCAGAAATACTGCTGTGATCTTATATCTTTCTCTACTTGCAGATAATTACGATCCTGCAAAATTAACAGCCGCACGCATTGCTTGAATTTAATGTTCCTTGAAGTGCACTGAGGTGGTTTGGATTCTTTTAGATGCCAGCATAAATTATATTTTTCAAAAATGTAGTTTTCATCAGAAGATGAGTAAACAGAAATTACTCATACTTTTTGAGCTAATTAAATTGGTTTCAAAGAATGTTAGTGTACGAGCAGAATGAGTCTTAATCTGTGAGAGCCGATAGGCTGGTTCTGGCATAAATGCTGATTCCCATTGTTGACAGCATTTCAGTAGTTGTGACCAGTAATTGCTATCATTTGATTGAATTAATCTACATCACAAAGCAGAGCTTTTGCTGTTTAATAAAGAACACCCTTCCCCTTTTGCCATATGGTTGAAAGTAACAATTTCAGGTATTTTGAATGAGTTATTTTATTTGGCCATTAAGTAACTTTGTTTTTGGATAAAGAAAAAAATGTTCCTCTGTTCTGTCCATTGTGCTGGCTAAATTTGGCCCCTGCATTTTTATAATCTGGGCCTTTTTCTGCTTTGAAACTTTTAGTGATAATCTTTTCAGGATTGCCATTCATCTAAAAGTCCACAAACTAATGATGATTTTTAAAGTATTTGGTGATTCACAAAGCATTGTTGTATGTATTGTCTCATTTCCTGTTCTTAGCAACCCACTGAGTGGATAGTTCTATTCCCAGTTTACAAATAAAACTCCTAAATTAAATTTCTTTCACATGGATAAAATGTACCAGGCCAGCTTTTCTGGCGACTCATGTCTATTTCTCTTGCATGTAATAAGGATGTATAGAGTTAAAAGAAAATCTAGGGAAGATGTAATGAATTCCACATGTCACAAAACTATCATTAGTGACAGATGTCCTAGCTCAGGTAGAACTTTAAAGTTGGCGTAGAGTAGCTGGGTCAGCATTGTACACCCATTTGCTCAGAGAGAACATTCAGTAATTCGAAGACGTAATGGTAGTAGGTAGATAATCGATTTAGCATAGTTGCTGGATTTCTCTTCAGCCTGTTCTCCTACTCTGTTTTAACCTTAAATCCTAGTAGTCCAAAGCCAAGCTCCTCCTCTTCTTGTTTCAGCCGCATAACATGCTGTAGCTGTTGCTGCTGCTGCTTTTTTTTTTTTTAACATGCAGATTTTAACAAATTTCTTTTTCTTTTTTTTTTTTTAAAGATTTTATTTATTTATCCATTTGAGAGAGAGAATGAGACGGGGGAGGGTCAGAGGAAGAAGCAGACCCCCCACTGAGCAGGGAACCCGACGCGGGACTCGATCCCGGGACTCCAGCATCGTGACCTGAACCAAAGGCAGTCGCTTAACCAACTGAGCCACCCAGGCGCCCCTAACAAATTTATTTTTCAAAAATAAGGTCTGTCATAGTCTGATGGCCCCCAGTCGCGGACGGTAAGGCGAAGTCCATCATCATTCCGTAGCTTCTTTAGAGAATTGGTTGGCATATTTATTTCTGCAGTCAGTATAAAGATTGAAACTTGTTGCAGAGCCAAACATACTTCACTCTTTTGCTTCTGAGACATATGCCAAGCCTTTCTCCAGCAGTCAGGGCTGAGTCAGGGAAGGGAGCTAACCAGAGCAGGCACATCAAAACGTGAATGATATGAAGGTGGACGTTAGTGTAACTCTCAGTGGAAATTTGAAGTTGACCATTTGACCTAAATTTCTTGTCACCAAAAAAACATGATACAAAATAAATGCAGTGAATTCAGTTTTTCTTTGCCACAAGCGAAACAGTGCTAATTAATTTTTTTAATATAACTACAGTAGTATCAAATAAAGGACCACTTTGTCCCTAGCTAGTATTTTATCTTTTTTCCTCAGTTATATAATAAGCGGTATCTTTAAGTGGTGTTATTGGGGTGCCTGGGTGGCTCATATTGTTAAGTCTCTGCCTTCGGCTCACATCATGATCCCAGGGTCCTGGGATTGAACCCCACATTGGGCTCCTGGCTCAGCAGGGAGCCTGCTTCTCCCTCTCCTTCTGCCTCTGTGTCTCCCCCTGCTCAAACTCTCTCTCTCTGTGTCTCAAATGAATAAATAAAAAATATCTTTTAAAAAAAAGGTTATTTATGCCATTTATAGGAGCAACATTTAAATTTATAGTTATAAAATGTATTGATTTTTCCTCTTAATGAATCTCTGCCTCTATTAATGTGCCTTTCCAATTGCTTAAAAAAATAAATTGGCTGTAATATTATTCATGCTTTTAACAAATATTTATTGAGTACCTAGTGTCAGCTCTAGGCATTGCTCCTACTGAACTACTAAAGCAGTGTCTCTTGCAGCTTACAGTCTGGTTAGGGAGGGTGGAGACAAAATCAAGTAAAATAAGATTACGTCAAGTAGTGATAAATGCTAAGAATATTGTGAGAGAGAATGACCACTGGGGCAAGACCCTTTATGTAAGGCTAGTCAAAGAAAGCTTCTCTGAGGTGTTGATTTTGAAACTCCTGAGAAAAAGAGCCAGGCTTCTGAAGATGTGGAAGACCGGTGTTGGACACAGAGAAAATAGCAGGTGCAGAGACCCTGAGGTGGAAATGCGCATGGCAGAAAGGCCAGTGAGGAGGTGGAGAAGCAATGTGTAAGGACGTGAGGGGTCTGGGTTAAGGTTCAGAAAAGGGGGGACTACTGGGGATCTTCTTGGGGTCACCAAAGGATCAGGATTGGACAGTGCAGGTGATTCGAAGTTGCTGGAGGGTTTTGAGCAGGAAGTGTCCTGATCTGATTGATGGTTGCTCTGTGGAACATAGGGGCAGGAGCAGAATCAGTGAGACCAGTTGGTGGGCTGTTTTGCTCTAGTCCAGTTGAGAGCTGAATCAGGAGAGAAGGCTTACATCGAGATTGTAGCAGAGGCTGCAGAAGCTGAGAGTGTGGCCGGAATTGCAGTCGGCATGGAAGGAGAAAGCCAGCAGGGTCTGCTGATGGACAGGGGATTAGCAATATGGGGAAAGAAGGGACAAGGAGTGACTCTTGGGGTTTTGGCTCAGGCAACTGGATGAATTTACCTAGTTTATGGATCCAGGGGAGTTGTTCTTCCAATTTGTGTGGGGGCTTTTTTTTTTTTGTAAATGAGGTGTACTGACTGGAATGAAAAGCCTTGATGTATTATATTCAGTCTTTAGGCATTTTCTAAATATTGTAGGGGTTGAAAATAATTATTGCAATGATGCCAAACTTAGGGGTCATTTATTCTTTTTAGTTTGTTGTTGTTGTTTTGTGGAACGGTAGTTACCTAGTCCTAGGTGCCTACCTAGTCCTAGATGCTGGGAAGCAAAAGAGGATGTGCCTGCTTTCCTGGGACTTCTCAGCTTCTCATTCAGCTAACAAAAACATACCGATTCCAAAGCAAAAACACAGGCATTTTGATGTTTTTTTTATTATTAACGTAGTAATATACATTGTAAAAGAAAAATAAATACGAAAGAGGAGGATGAATATGAAATCAGAATGAATAAAGCTCCTCCATGTTACTTTTCAGGGCTGCAGTTTGGCATATACCCTTGGAAGCTTTCTAGACCCAGCACATAGACCTATTTGGCTGCATATTTCTTGTTCCCTCATTCACATTAACATTGGATATGTTATAAATTTACTTTTAACTTAATAACCTATCTTATTTTTTCATGTGAATTCATACTACGCCACTTCTTTTTAAAGACTGCCTATTATTCCACTTTATTAGTGTATTTAAATGAATTTCACCAGTCCTCTATTGGTAGACATGTAGTTTCTCAGTATTGCATTATGACAGGCAGTGCTTTAAAGAACATTCTTCTTTGGGAATGTCTGTCATTTATTTCAGAGTATTGATTCTCCACATGGAGGCTGGTCAGAGCTGCCTTCCAGCTTAGTATTACTGTGATTTAATGAACTACTTCAACAGTTCTCATTTGCATCACCGGAATAAGGCAGTGAAAATGTGGGTTTCTAGCAGCATTAATCAATCAGTAAATAAATACTGTTTATCCACCAGTGCTTTTCTTGACCTGTCTACTATATATAGAAATCATCGGGATGGCTGTGCTTCAGATTTTAAAGGGGGATATTTCAGTATATAAAGCCGCATTTTAGTTATATTTGCTAAAAGATGTTTTTCCTGAGTCACTTCACAAGACTAATGTGTATGTTTACTGGTTATGATACACAGACACCTGCTATTCCAACCCTGTTCAGCTGTGGTCTTACATATGACCAGAAGAGGGAGTTTTTATTGCTTCTTTATGCGTGTCACACCTACTACCTGGCTGGAATAATTCCGCCCATGCATGTGCTAGTCCAAGCCCATAAAACAAACTGGTTTGAGGCAAGTGGCTAAACTTAGCTCTTGGCTTCCTCATTTCACATTGTGTATATAGAAATCCAAGTCTTTAGGTTTACTTCTACGTTTTGTTATTAAGACAACAGTTCTCAGCTTGAACTTCAAAGAAATTTTATACCTTTTCCTCTTGTGTATTTGAAAGCTTAAAAAAAAAAGAGAGAGAGACAGATCAGGGAAGGTAATTATCTCAGTTTTAAAAGTTAAGATACAAGCAGTAAGCCCCTAATCACACATGTTAAGAGTTCCTGATCTATAGTCTCCTAGAGTCAAAAATAAACTCTGGAGTGAAATTTGTTTATTGCTTCTTATGCTTGATATTTTCAAAAGATTGTTAGAATTTCTAATACTGAAGATTTGTAGTGAGCTTTAGAATGTTAAAATATTGTTTCGCCAGAGTGGCTAATAGGCCTTTTTTCTGTGTGATTCTTAGTGTGTTCAGTTGTGCTACTTGAATCTCAGTCTGCTTAGCCAAACAAATGAAATGGGAGCCCTAATCAGGATATGCTTGTTTGATGTAATACCAGAATGTAATGCTGTCTAAATTTTTCTTCGGCTCCTTTCACATTGCATTTTTTAAGAACAAAAATTTGTTAAATTAGTTTCTTTATGGATTTTTTGAATGATGCATGAATATATTAAATATATAAACATCATATATTTTTATATATATACACAATCTCAAATACACTGTTTCACTTCAGCCTCCTTTTTTCTTATTTCATTGGCTCTTTCTCCCTACTCGCTGTCTCCAACTGTTAAGTCTTCTCTTTCTGTACACCATCTATGTAACTTGATACAGTGTAGTACATAACTTAGTTTACATACTTCTATATTTTTTCTCATACTAATAAATCTATATGAACACATATAATCCTATGTTTTATTAGTTAGGGACTTTTGATCATAGTTTTATGAAAAATGGATTCTATTACGCACACTTTTGCTTCTTTTCTACTCAGCAGTACCACATGGGAATTCATTCACAGGCCAGGATAACGCTAATCCCCCCTTTTTAATGGTTGCTTACTGTTCTAAGGTGTGGCTGGGCAGTAGCTTTCTCCTCGAAGTCCTCTTGTCTGTGGACATCGCACTTATTTCCTGCTTTTTGCCTCCATGAACAAAGCTACAGTAGCCCTCCTGCTACAAACATCCTTAACTACTGGTGGCTTTGTTTCTGTGGGATTAGAGTCTCAGGAAGGGAATCCTGGGTCAGAAAGGATATTGATAGGCATTGTTAATAGCTGCTACTAGATTGTTTTCCACAAAGGCTGTAATACTTTATATCTACTAGGCATGTATGAAAGTATCACCATCAGGAGTAAGTGTTTTATTTATCTTTCTAAAATTCAGTTTCTTTTGCTAAAGCATCTTAAAGTGTTTTATACACACACACACACACACACGATTGATTGTAATTTGACTTTGAACCAAGTCTCTGAAACAAGCACAAACTTTTTTTTACCAGTGTTAGCACGTATCTTCTGAATTTGAGTAATATGGAATTATATGAGGCAAAGAGATCTTTCAAAATGAGCAATGATTTAAAAAAAATATTCATTTAAGCAATCATAGGCAATTTTCCTGGCATCTGTGGGAAATTTCTATTCATCCTGCTTGGAATTTACCTTAGGAGAGAAATCTAGGTCTGCTAGGCTGGGATTCCTCTCTGCAAAATGTATAGGCTCCTAGAAGATAACAGTTTTGGGTGAACTTAATTGCAGGACCGATGATTTTAATCTGTTGTCAGTTTTATTTCTGATCTCATTATCCCCCTTGCATTTGGTGTGATTGGTCACCTTTTAACAGTGTTCACTTTGTGTATCAAATAATGACTGGACTGAGGTCAGACTGTGGTTAACACAAAGCCTCTGTAAATCAGGCCATGAGGTTATACTTACTTTATTGGCCTGCCTTTGAACAACTAGAACTGTTGAAAAGGGGATACACACATGAAGTGTGGCCGAGCCCTGAAGAGCCATCCACCAAAAGATCAGATGATGCCAGCCCGAAGAAGGCTGCTTCATGATTAGCCCCCAACGTGAATTATCCCCGTTTCTACTTCATCTCCCACCTCTCCTAATCTGGCGCGAGTACCTAATGAGCGCTGGGTAACAGCGTAGCAACATTCTTTGGTGAAGCTAATCTGATTCTGGATAGCAGGATTCCAGGCCCGCAGCTGAATGAATCGTTTGGTATTTCCAAGTTTGAAAATACTTTCTCCCCCTTTAAGTGTTCCTTGGCAGCAGGTGAGGAATGTTAAAGCTCCTGTAAGTGCCAATTAAGGCCAATTATAACTTGCCCGGCCTGCTGAGACACTGAAGTGGAGTCAGCGGAGACTTGCGCTCCTGTGAACCAGAGCACTGACTACCACCAGTGACATAGCACAGCCTTCCCCGCCCCCGCGGCCGGCAACGTGTTGGGGGCCCTGCTGAACGCCGAATGATACCGGCCGGCCTCTCCGGGATTTGATTTAGGAAATCCCAAGATTTGCTGGGGACGTCACTAATTTCGGCAGTAGGCACCTCTTTGTCCTCTTCCCCCTTTCTTTGAAATGATGCCCACCATCTAACTTCTCCTTGATTCCACTCATAAGAGCTAACCTGTATGGGGCACTGAAGAGGTGCCAGGCTCCGCATTATGTGCATGACCTCCTTACTCCTCACCGCAACCCAGCGGGAGGAGGCGGTCTTAGCACTTCCCAGGAGAGGATGCAGACCCTGAGGGACAGAAGGTTCTTGGCCTGGACTAGGCCGCACGACTGGAAGTGATGAGACTGCAGCGGGCTGGTTGCCCCCTCAGCCCAGGCCCTGGAGGCGCTGCCCTTCCTGGCGGCTGCTGGTATGCTCCTTTGCTGGGAGCAGGCCCATTCACCGAAGAATTTTTGTCAGCTCAGGACTCCCTTTGTGCACCAGAATAAAACTGATGAATGCACACCATCCACAACACAGCCGATACCTGCAATTTTTGGTCTGTAAGGCATGGATGTTATTGTATTAAAATGGTATTTTAGTCTGCAGTCTTTTTTTAGTCTGTAGTCTTTGAATTTTTTTTTCATAGGAAAAATGAAATGTGGCCATGTCCCCAGACCTAGACACTTAAATATGAGCCATCATTGGGAAACTTAGTATCAAAATAAACTTCATTTGGATAGGATATCTGGAGCTGGTTTGTAGAAAACAGTAAGAATGCTGTCTGAGCAGAACAAAGTGGTATTTAAGTATTTGCTTAAACATTTTACTCGGGGCATTCAGGGAGGAGAATGTATGTGTTTAAAAATTTAAAGCTTTATGCCCATTTTTTTTGTATTTGTATATATTCTTATTGTACAAAATTATATTTTCCTGACTTACACTGTCATTCATCCCTTTTTGGTTATAGATCTTAAAAATAAGTTTGAATTGCTTCTCTCTTGTTTATGCAATTGACCCTTGAAAAACATGGATTTGAGCTGTGCAGATTTTATCCATTTATCCGCAGAGCTTTTTCAGTAAATACAATACAGTACTGTAAATGTATTTTCTTTTCCTTATAAGTTTCTTAATAACATTTTCTTTTCCCTGCTCATTTTAAGACTACAGTGTGTAATATGTATCACATAGAAAATATGTGTTAATTAGCTTTATGTTAACGGTAATGCTTCTCATCAGTAGGATGCTTTTCGTAGTTAAGTTTTTGGGGAGTCAAAAGGTAGACAGATTTTTCCACTGTAGGGTGTAGGGGGTCAGTTCCCCTAACCCCCACATTGTTCAAGGGTCAGCTGTTTGTGAAATTAAATATAGATGTGTATTTGTAGCAATTAAGAGTGTTTGCGGAAATCCACCCTAGTTTTCATCAGAATTAGAGATAAGATTTGGTTCTCAGAACTCATGGATTGACTGGGGTTTGTAAGGATTTTTTCCCCCTTTGCCCTACCGCCATCTACAAAAGGGAACATTAGAAAGTCAGGTCAAGCATTTGTGCTGGGAGAACAGCAAGGACTCTGGGGTCTGGCCTGACAGGTGCAGTGATGTGGAACTGAGGCTTAGTCTGAGAAAGGCTGTCTTATCTCAGTTTTGTCCTGTGGCCGATGACATCAAGGAGACTCCTCAGCTGCCCCTTGGGGAGGGTGGGTGGGTGCAGTGAACAATACTAAGACCTGTTGCAATCAGGTAGGATAGCAGTGGAATTTTTTCTTCTAGCTTAAGAAGACCTTTGGTGAATTAACCTAAACTTCTTATTTTTGCTAAACTTTTGGAAGATTTTTCTCATCCTGGGCTTCTGAGACCTGCTGACGCCCCTTACCTGGTGTTCTGGCATCTTCTAGGGATGACCATAGTTTTGCATTGTTTGAATGTGACTGTAAGAAGTCTGGGGGGAAAAAAAGTAGGTTTCAGAAAACCCTCTGGATCTTAATATTGCTGCCTTGGGTGGGATCTGAATGATTGCCATGAAATTAAAGCAGTGTGGCTACTATTCTTTTGTTTTAGAGTAAATTTAGAATTTGTGTCTGGTCTAGTAGAAACCATTTCCTACGACTCATGACTCTTTCCCACCCCTTCCAAGCCAAATCTTTTCCACACATGTAATTCATGACTTCTAGCCAAATATTCTCTATGGGGTGATGGGATTCTGTAGAGGAATTTCCCCCCTCCTTTTGACATTTAAAAGTGTTCATTCTGAACTATCAGGCATCCGAGTCTATTTATGTGTGCAGCCTTTATCATCATAAAACTCAGATCAGTTGGCCATTTTTTTCCATGTCTATTTGACCGTAAGATTTGGGGATTGAGAAATGGGGGGTGGGGGGTAGCTTTGTGGGGAGTATGATAAGGCTGAGATAGGGAAACAGACCAGGAAGACACTTTATAAAGAGCCATCAGTGAGAGAAGTTTTTGGATTAAAAGTATAAAAGGTCCCAGCTTTAGTCAGTCATGTAATGATTGAACACCAAACTCTGGACGATCAGGTATATATTCTTCTGACATTAGATGCATTTTACAAAAATGCACAGAAAATTGGTTAAGATTTTTGTTACTGGGTTTAGGAAGGAAAAGTAAGCTTCAGTATGACAAATTTTAATTATTTTTAAGTACAGATCGTGGGGACATAAAATGTTGAGAGAGGCTGCTGATTTTTATAGAAATGCATTAACTTTAAAACTTCTAGGTCTATGGAGGCTTAAAATGTAGGCTGTGTAATGAATCATGTAAGTTTTCTAATATACCTGGATGCAGCAGCATCCATTTCAAGGTATTCAGAAAAATCAGGGTGTGAGTAAATTCACAGTTTAGCAGGTTAAATTCATAAGTTCCATCTTCCCCAGTTTTGGCAAGTTGCCTCTCAAGTAGAAGGATTAATTTACACCAGCCAGGACGCCTTGTATGACCATATTAGATGAAATTAGACTCCACCCCTTGTTTTCTGTTGATCTGCCAGGACCTTTGTAATTCAAGTGCTTTTTACAGTAGTAGCAAATGTTACATAAGACCAAACATGGAGCATATTTGGAGTTGGTGGGCAGACCCAAGTCATGATGCAAGCTTGCAGTAGCAAGTGTGCAGTGAAGCACAACCAGATTATGTGAATGGAAGGTGACAAGAAGCCTCTCCAGAACAGCCCTTCCTCCGCGCGAGGGCTGAAAGCTGCACTGGGTAAGTTTTCCGAGGCAGTTTCCAGAGGCTGGGCTTGGCTCGGGGCCCAGTTGTGGATGAGCTTGCGGGAGGTGGGTTAGGTCTTTGCTCTCGTTACATGGAAGAGCTCGTGCAGGCCTCTTTCCTCCTGGCGTTTGGCCTTCTCTGCCAGCAAGCCCTGAGCTGTACGGTGCTCAAGTCGTGGAGGGAGTGAGCTCTGCAGAGCTAGTGGATCAGAGTGGGTAATCGCAACAAGGGGGATTAGCTGCCGCAAGCCGTTCACAGGAGCCATTCTGAAATGTCATTTGAGTGGTCTGGACAAAGTTCAAACGTAGACAGGAGTCTAGTTTGTTATTAACTCCAACAAAATGCTGAGGTTTGCACCAAACAGTTCCCGTATCTCAAAACAGGGAAAGCATTAGTTACGCCGCTCTCTAAAAATGGAGGAACGCTGTGACATGCTTTAACTGTTTGTTTTTTATCTCACTTGTGGTAAGTGAGGTTTTGTGACAGGCAGTTCATAGTGTTTCCTGTAGAATGTGTTTGAAAGCTGTTTTGTCAGATACTTCAAATCCACAGCAAAGTTTCAAGCAGAACACTGTGTCAAGAGGAGAAACAACTTCAAAAAACAAACAGTAGCCCTGGAAAGTCATTCAGTAACTTAAAGTGAGTGTATAAAAATTTAATTACATACTGACTGCCAGAAAGAATGATTTTTTTCGGTTATGTTATCAAGGGTAGCCAGTGCAGCTCAGCTGGTTGTGTTTGGCTGTGTTGGGAGTCTGTTCCCAAAGTTGCCCTGTCTCCTGCTTCTGTGGGTGAGCAGGGCGTGAGGTGACAGTGGCGTTCTTGACTTGTCCCTGGAGTCACATTTCATGGCTTCTGCAGTAATGAGCTTGACCGGATGATTTTAATTGAGGTTGAAATTTAGCTACCAGTTTGAAGGGCTGTAAATATAGACAGATTTTAAACCTTTAATCAAATTGCTATTAATTGCCTAAAATTTATTTTTTTTTTTAAACTCTCTCTCGTCAGGCAGTTTTAGTTTTGCTGTTTGTGGTTTCGTTTTTGAACATTGCTTTTGATGTTCATTAGGTGATAGCTCCAGCCTGAAGGTGGGGCAGATACTATTTCTCTTTTAAAAAAAAGAAAAAATGTGTGCTACAGATTCATTGAACACATTGGCATTGTTAAGTAATGAATCACCCATTCCTATTAACAGAGTGCTTAATGAAGGCTTTTGGGGCTGTGTTCTGAGTTTGAGGTTTTTGTCATTCCCGTGTTCACTGTTTGCTTCCCTCCCCCATTCAGAATAAAGTGAAATTAAAAGGATACAAAATTAGTGGGGAATAGCAATAAGGATGTGACTTAGACTCAGTGTAGCTCTTGGTGGCAGATGGTGCTGTCATTCCATTGCACCTTGGACTTGCTACTCCTTTTTGGCCTGGGAAGACAGTGTTCCCTGTGGGGATTCGTGCATAGCAGTTTTCATTTTAAAAAAACAACACAAAAACAATGAAAAAGAGAACTCTAATTTAAATTTTACCAGGTTCCTTTAATTCAGTCTCTTCCTACACGCATGTGCGCACGGGTGTGTGTGTGTGTGTAAAATTTGGATTGGAGTGGGAAAGGCATACTTTGTTTTTTTTTTAAATTCCCTTTTTGCATTTTGATGATAGCCTTGTATCTTTCATTTGGGACATAGGCCCAAAATGTGATTACAGAGAAGCTTGGGTAAGGACTGAGTATGTTGATGATTGAACTGCACTTGGTATATAACAAATTGGAACACTAAACTTGGAATGATAAGTCACCGAACTGTAGGATGCTTCGTTCCCTAACCAGTGAAGGATTAAACCAGAAGTAGCCGGAGACGGGTCGATTTTTGGTTTTGGCTCTTTTTTCTTCTCACATGTTGATACCTGAGGAATGCAGATTTTTCAGGGCATTGATAACTGCGAGAGAGAGAGAGAGAGAGAGAGAGAGAGAGAGAGAGGGAGAGAGGAGCGAATCTGGGGGAAATGCTGTGCATCACTCGGTGAGATCATGTTTGTTTCAGGTAGGGTGATGGCTTGCTGTACTCTGCCAGCATCCTTTGGGTAACACTGTGCTTCCTGAGGACGGCAGAGCGAGGTCCTTAGGACTGTTAGCAGCATAGAAGTGTCAGCCAGCATGTCATTTGTGGCACGCCAGCCTGTAGTCAGAAACGGTGGCAGCAGAACTAGAGTTTGGTGGCTGTATTTTGCTCAAGGCAGCAGCAGCCTTTTCCCCAAAGGTACTTTCACTAAAAACATCTGTGCATGCCTGTTCGAGATCATGATGATAACCCTCAGCTCTGAGTCTGCACCTTGAACACAGTCGCAGAAGCATAGGAAGGGCCCCCATCGGGAAATGAACTGGTCATTCAGACCATTCACTGTCCCTTAAAACAAGCTGTCTTAGGACAGTGATTATGAAGAAATGATGTTATACTCACAGCCAAGGTGATCTCCTGTGATAACCATTCAGTGCCTCCTCTTTTTCTCTTTCATTTCATCT
This sequence comes from Neomonachus schauinslandi, assembly GCF_002201575.2. Taxonomy (NCBI): domain Eukaryota; kingdom Metazoa; phylum Chordata; class Mammalia; order Carnivora; family Phocidae; genus Neomonachus; species Neomonachus schauinslandi. The sequence goes on along the minus strand of NC_058403.1, from coordinate 183,492,430 downwards.
CCTCTAACAAAGTACTTGACTTTTTAAAAAAGTCATTGTAACAGTGTTTGCAGAGAGCTACAAGTTAAGATGGCAGGGGAGGAGTACCCCTAGATAGTCAGTTGGGTTTTTCATATTTCTCACACACTTGAAAGCAGAGTACAGAAAGAACAGTCCCTCCCCATGGGAGGAATTCCTGGCAAGAGGATTATTTGAAGTTGCCATATTTCTGCTCCCTTCTTAGCAACATTATTTACAATCCATTCACGCCTGCCCCTTCCCCCACTGGAGTCGGAGTCGTTCTCCCTTGTAATCTGCCCTTTGTGATCTGTTCTCTTTCATGCAGCTAGTGTGAATGGGGATGCTGCAAGTGCGCACCCTGCCCAGAGACGGGGAAATGCCAAGAGACCCGGCATACTTTAGTGGGGCTTTTATTTCCGTCATAAAGCACTGACTTGAAGAGCTTGATAATTTGATGATAGACCTTTGGTGAAAAGTTGTTTCAAGTGGCCCAAGTGCTGTAAATGACTCTCTTTTCTGCACTTTCCCCTTATGTTTTAATTTAAAAGCACCTCTGCATTAGGGGGAGGAGAAATGCATTTGGCAGAAGTCGCAGTTGGAGACTAATTTGTTAGGGCAGCCAGTGTTGAAATCATCCTTTTCAATTAAATCTCTCTAGTGGAAATGATGCTGAGTGCTTTGTGGTAAAGACTTTTTCTTCCTCCCTGTTTTTCAGTGCCGTTTGTAACCCACCTAAGCATGCTTTTCTGAGGCTGCCTCCCAGCTCCAGTTTTGGCTAATTGTCCTTTGAGGCCCTGCCTGTCAGAGGTCAGCTCTGGATTCCCCAACCTGAGGTTTGAATATTCCAGGGATAGTCTTATGGATTGGCTGTTTTTTTAGCTGTGGACTACACTAGGCTCTCTCTGGAGTAGTCTAATCGAGTGTCCGGGGATCCTAAAGAAGTTGGATCAAAGAAAAAGCAGATTGAGAATTAAAGAGAATATGCAAGGACAGAAAGTGGGGTAAGACCGTGTTTGCTGGTCAGACACATGAGCGTGCCTTTAGACAAGAAGAAGAAAACTTACAGGGAAAAGTTGACTGTGAAAGTAGTGAGAAGACATCATTAAATGCTTCATGTTCACATGCAGTGATTTCATGTCCACACTGTGAATTTAGATAGGATGCCATGTATTTTTTTTTAATAGTTATTAGGAACAAAATAGATAACTACTGTGTCAAACACAAAGTCATGGTTTCACTGATAATGCTTAGGAGAATGCTAAATTACATATGCCTAGTCAGCTGCTGAATTTTGAAAAGTATAGTAAGAAGATAATAATCTAGATAATGTATAGAAATGACGCAAGATCCGGAATGGGATTCAGCTTTGAATGTCAAAAGTCTAGGGAAAACCCTGATGTGGAGCAAAGGAGATGTGCAAGGAAGATGCTCTGAGAGTTGAAAAATGTTTATGTAGTCTTGATTTATAGTTCCTTGATCTTGGATGTTTTTTTTAAGGGTCATTCTTAGAAAGACGGCTGATGCCAATTGACACCTCCACGAGTCGTGTTTGGCAGCTTGAAAGTGAAGTATGATAGTTTGGGTTAATTGGGAGCTGGATAATAAGCACATTAGCGTTATTTTTCAACCTGGATGTTAAAATAAACAATTTAATAAGTTTTGTGAAGGGCCTGCTTAATGAATGATCCTAAGTTTCCAAACTGAGCCTTTTGTTACATGCAGTTATTACTTGCTATGCCTGGCCAAACGATCCATACATGTGCATTTAACATTTTATAGCCATGTTACATTGATTTTTTTTTTTTAAGATTTTATTTATTTATTTGACAGAGAGAGAGAACACAAGTAGGCAGAGCATCAGGCAGAGAGAGAGGGAGAAGCAGGCTCCCCGCTGGGCAGGGAGCCCGATGCGGGGCTCGATCCCAGGACCCTGGGATCATGACCTGAGCCGAAGGCAGACATTTAACCGACTGAACCACCCAGGCGCCCCTACAACCTTGATTATTAAAAAATCCTTGCTTTCAAAGGGAGCAGTTGTAGAGTATTAGTGGGACGGGGCTGTCAGAGACCTCATGAAATCATACATTCCTTGAAGTGTGTGGATTGGTATTTTTCATAAGGCCTTTCTGTACAGAATACACACTCTTTGTGACCTTATCTGACCAAATCTATCCAAAAGTGTCGGTTTCATTTAGAGAAAAATTTGTGAGTTTTAGGAATCATTTCTTCAATAATTGGCCTAAAATTTCCACCTTTGGATCTATAAAGCTGAATTTGAGACTTGATCTTCACTTTATTCCATTCCATTCACCTGCAGTTCTTCCTGAGTGACTCATTTCTGTCAGAAAAATGAGCCAACTTTTTATTGATAAAATAGCTTGAATGAGCGTTCTTTTTGGTTGGTGTAAATTTACTCATTTTTAAATGAATTTTAAAAGTTGTTCCTCTGAGCTTTTAGGAGAAGAGCTTAGTCTCTTCCTGGACTGACATATGCACTAGATATGCAGCCTACACCTGTCCCCCACCGGAGAAGATAAATAAGTGGATTAGGTTTATTAGTAAGTGATTTCTGCCTCCTTCGATAAGCAGCACACCTTTCTCACAGAAGTCTGTAACTGGCATTAGCTGAATTAACAGGGGCGTTTGTCTTGGTGCCTGCTGAGTTCCCGGTGCCTGGTCCATAATCGTCCCTGCGCTGTGGGGTCTACAACTCTCCATCGTTTAATCCCCAATAGCCCTGCAGGGTAGGCATGACAGATGAAGAGGCTGCCAAGGTGGGTGGAATCAGGTTACTGTCCAGCGATACCCATCTGGTAAGTGGCAGAGCAAGGCTTTGAACCCATCTGTCTCTTGATTCCAAAGTTCTTGCCCTTTCAGGGAATCTATAAAAAAAGGATTCTTTATTTTTATTTGGATTCTATTCAGGCTGGTTAGTTACTTAGCCCATATCAAGACTGTGCCTGACAGCCCTGAGCCCCTGCTGGAAAGGCGACCATGACCTACCAGAGACCAGAGAGTGACAAGAAGCATGCATTGTATTGGTCCAGAGTGGGGGGGGGGCAGCCTAATCCTATAGAATAGGTATTTGCTGCCCCTCCTGATGGTTCTTAGTAAAACAGGCTCATCTGGGAACTTGGTAAAATGTTTCTTTTTAGCCAGAAAGACCGCCCTGCCTGATACTTTCTATCAAAATTTACTCTTCAAACCATCTCTGATGGCTTAAAACTCTCCTGAGCAAAAAAGAATAAAGCTACAGGGCGCCTGGGTGGCTCAGTTGGTTAAGCGACTGCCTTCGGCTCGGGTCATGATCCTGGAGTCCCGGGATCGAGTCCCATATCGGGGGGGGGGGGGGGGGGTCCCTGCTCAGCAGGGGGTCTGCTTCTCCCTCTGCCCTCTTCCCTCTCGTGCTCTCTGTCTCTCATTCTCTCTCTCTCAAATAAATAAATAAAATCTTTAAAAAAAAAAAAAACTACACTGGCTGACATGCATAGCTAATCTTTAGGATAGCAACTTGCAAAATGGAAAGATGAAATCCACAAGAACCTGGGTTTCCCTTAAACGGATTCTGGATCCTTATCCTGAGTTCACAAAAATTGTGTCTCGACCTTGTGTGTTTAGCCTCTGCAGCCTGTTGTTCTGGCAGTTAGCCTCTTTTTGCTGAGCACCTGGGAAGATGGGTTTTCTACTGTTTTATGTCCCAACCCTCACCGTCACCCCTCTCTTCTGCCTGCCTTTGGACCACATATTATGGCTTGCTAATAACACCACATAAGAGCAGGTGGATTATAGTGTGGTCCAGCCTGGGTGCTAGAGTCAACCTGCCTGGGATTGTATCCCAACTATGCCTCTTAACTAGTTGGGTGATGTTGGGCAACTATCATTGAGTCCTTTAAAGCCTTGGCTTCCTTATCTGGAAGTGGGGATCATAACAGTATCTGCTTTGTACAAAGATGGTCGGGACTGAATGAGATAACCTCTGTAAATTACGCAGCATGGTGCCTGCCACGTGGTTTCTGCCCAGTAAACAGTGGCTACTATTGTTGATGTTGCTGAAGGTGAGACTTCTAATCAGTCAGTTGTTTGAGTTATAAAACATTAATAAAAGAGCCCTGAGCAAAAATAAGTTTGTGAAGTGGTCCTAGTAGCTCTTAGGTGCTGTTGCCTGCTCTTACGTGATGACCACTGAGAATGGGACCAATTGACTCCTTGCTCATAAACGGTAATATGCCTTGCTGTAGTCTGGCATGTGTGAGACTGAGGCTAGTGCACCATAGGAAATGCCCTGTTTTTTTAAAGTATAATCAAGTAAACCATAGTTATTGTAGAAAAATAAAACAATATACAAAATTTTTCAAAAAATAGACACTAATCCCAGGGAAAACTGCTTAAAATTTGACATACATCCTTGTAGACTTTTTTTTTTTTTCCCCAGCATGAATGGTTTGAAGTTACAATTTGCTTTGACAGCCTTTTAGGTTTGTGTCCTAACTTTGACACTTGTGCATATAAATTATTTTTAGTTATTTTCAAAACAGTATTTATTTATGACTTAAAAATATCTAATGATTTGCTTTGAACTTCTATTTGGTTTGTACCTGGGTGTCAACACGTACATACATATATTTTTAAACCTCTGCATGAATCCCAGATTGCAAGCTCAGTATACTTGGTTGCTTTCCATTTTGGAAGGCTTAAAGAGAGCTGTCCTCTACCTTACCCTTCCCAATATCCTACCATTGCCTTCAGTGGTAGCACACGTTCAAGCCACAAGGGGAAAAAGCCCAATGCATCTATCTCTTGTATGCTGGCACATGGTCTCTTTCTCTCTCCTTCCCCCCCTCCCTCTTTACCTGTACCTCTTTCTCCACATCTGTCTGTCTGCCCTGTTTAGCCCAAACCCCCAATACCACTGCCGCCGCTTCTCCCCCTGCCCCTGGCCTCCACTCACCCATGCCTGTCGGTTGGTCTGGGTCTCTGCTCTGTGTTTCCCTGTATCTATATTTGTCTATCTGTTGGTCTGCCTGATTATCTCTCCCTCTTGCTGGAGCCATTCAAAGTGCCTTCCTCATTCAGGGACAACAGAGTGTGATTTCTCTGAGCTGGTGCCAGACCCTGGAGAGAGGAGTGCTTTGAAAACTCAACTTGGACTCCTTACCAAACCACACTGCAGTTAAGCTTAGCATCTGGCCACCAGTTTGCCCACTTAATATAAGGTCCCTAACCCTACCCATAACTTGCCCATTTCTCTTTTGATCTAAGAACACTTTTTTTTTTTTTTTTTTAAGCTGGAAGCCCAGTTTAAAATCTTATGAAAAATAAAGGCCCACAGTGAAAGGATGAGGAGAGTCCAACTCAGCTGTAATTAAATTTGTTTTTTCCTCTTTGCTTTCTCGCAGAGGGTAAGCCAGATACCGCCCTTTCCAGAGAATATGTTACCAGACCATGAGGTGAAGGAACAGCTTAATTCAGCAGCATGACAAGGATTTGAGCTGGCACTTTTCAGCCAGAATCTGTTACACGCGTACCCACACACACATCACACGAGTCTGTTTCAAGTTTTAGTGAATGAAGGAAATTCACATGATAGACTGCCATTCTTGGTTTCTAAATAGCTTTTATTATTGAAGTAGAAAATACAATTTTTTTGAAATGTTATTGATATATCAGCTGACTTCTAATGTTAGGAAGCTTTGATGCTTGATTTTTCTAGTGCAAAATCCCATATCAAGAGTTAATAGACTAGAAAAGAAGTGTTAGCTGAAGAAAATGGCAGCAATGGACTATGATGGGAGTAGAGAATTTAAAGGACAAGCTTGAAGTTACAGTCAGTTCTGCTGTCACACAGCATGCATTCCTAAGAAATTACTGTGTTGTGCAGAATCGTGTAATACAATCTACATGAGACTCATTGGGAAAATGGGATTATGGGCACAACACTCAAAACTTTATTAGTGATACAAAAAAGATAGGAACCTAACAAAAATGGTAGGACAGTTTTACATGGATTAAATGGTTAAGAGTAGGTAAATAGAAGAAAACGACCTGACATTTGCTTCCGGAAGTAGGTGTTGGAAGGGCTGCGGCTTATGAGCCCTTGTGAAGTAGTGGACAGAGGTTATCTGAGATTGAGGGAAAGTTGTAGCACCGGTTGTGCATGGGTACGGCTCCTCACATCCATGGTGGCCTGGGGTGGATGGTGGGTGTTTGGGGGGAGGGGTGTGTTTTGTGTATGCCCACGTGGCTCGGTTTAGCCAGGTGTAATTTTCTGCATTGACGTAGTGCTCTTTGCAGATGAAATCTTGCAAAAGCAAGTGCAATATTTCATTATGCTCAATTCGTTCCTTAGTGTATCAGTGACTTTAAAATAAATTTACTTTCTCAAAACAAGCTTTACAGCCAAAACTGTATTGAATTAGATTGAGAATTTTATTTACATCATTTGATGATCAAGAGAAAATGCATCACATTTACTCTAAGACACTTGCTTGGGAATTCTGATCCCCAGAGAATAGTAAAAAGAGTGTACTTTGTTAAAGTAAAGTTGTAGTTGGGGTTTTTCTCCCTCTTCCTAGCAGAAACATGGTATTATCCCTTTAGTACGCTTCTACCGGAAGTGTACAAGATTGCTGTGGATGAACTTGGAGGAATATTTTGATATTTATTTTAACATATGTCAGAAAATGTATATAACAAGCTTATCAAAACCTATTTTGTAGATACTGTTGTTTGGAGAAATAGCTCTCAATTGAGGGTGGTACTGTGCTTCACATTGGGTGATGTAAAAATGGACTGGAAGGTAGTTTCAGGTTGCCCCTGGCAGAGGGACACTGCTGGTGATTAAGGGATAGGGGGCAAGACCTCTAATCATCCTGAAATCCTGTACAAGAATTGTTCTGTCTGAAACACCAGTGATGCCCCCCTGAGAGAGACCAGTTAATCTTGGCTGAGGAGAAGGATGGAACAGTAGAGTTGATCATTTAAATAAAAATGTTGAGCAAAAAAGAGCATTTTATGTGGCTTTGTTAAGAATGATGAAAATAGTTTGCAGTTGATGGAAGTCTGGAAAGCACTGGTTGAGAACAGGTAGTAGCAGTGAGCTTTACTTATTAGACCCCGATACAGAGAGCCATGGCCCAGGCCGTGTTCTCAGTGCTCTACAGATGTTAACTTAACTCAGCCATGTCTAATGGTTCTGGAGCATTAGCCTAGTATGAGGAAGGCTCTCAACCTTGACTGCACGGTGGAATCACACAGGGGCGCTTATAAAAGTCTGGATGCCCAGACCACATCCCAAACCAGTTAAATCAGAATCTCTGAGGCTGGGACTCAGTATTTTTTAAGCCCATTATGTTACATCAGTGTGTGGCCAGGGTTGAAAACCATTGGTCTAAGGCCATTTGACAGTCACTCCTCCTCCTCACAAGAAAAGCTGTACCAATAGTTGCAAATGTTAATTGAAGGTCTGCTCTGTGCCATGCCTCAGAGGGGCAGAGATGACCCAGACAGGAAGCTTCACCATCCAAGGGAGGAGGCAGAACCGGAAACCGATTTTTACAGTTCTGGCTGACAAGTGCTGGTGCTTGGAAGGATCTTCAAACAGTGTTTGGGGATCACAGAGGAGAGAGAAACTAAATTAGAGGGGGGGGGGGGAACGACACCTCTCGGGTGCCGAATTTGGAAAATTATTAAACTTAAGTTATTTTAATTTTCCCTCCCATACACACAACTTTCATTAGAGGGGAAAAAAAAAAATCAACAGGCACTTAAAAATCACTATCAGTTTAGCCATCCTAACTTGGTTGTGGCCCTTGTGTGGTCCAGTTGGGCAACTGGAATTTTGTCTGTAAAATAGGTTCTTAAGTACTGCATAAAGTATCATTGAACTAATGGCCTCCTGGGAATAAGTCATCTCAGCTTCCCAGAGAGCCTCAGGACTGGTATAAATGACCTTTAGAAATAAACCATTTGTGTGATGCTTATAATCATTGATTCTAGTTTGCTTAATTTTTAAAATATATAGCTTCTGTATTGTGATAAGTAAATATTGGATCCCATGTATTTTAAAACGTAGAGTTAAGCCATGTGTCATTTTAAATTGCAAGTTTAATTGAGGACACTCACTAAGCTACCATCATAAGGTACTTAAGTAGATAAAGTTACTAAATAATTTACTTGTTTCAGATAGTAGCATTCTTCAACAGCTCTCAATTTATTTAGTATGGATTGCCTTATGCCAAGAAAACCTGATTCTCCGGTGGGTAGACTTATTTTCAGTTAAACCCTGTGTAGTCTGTATTTAACCATGAATTACTTCCTGGTTTAAAAAACAGGCATAGCTATTTGTGGTATTTTTGTCTTGCGCCTTTGGCATCTTAGTGGTGTGAACCAGAGCTATGCCATCTGTAGTTGAGTGAGATTATTAAAAAAAAAAAAAAAAGGGAGGGAAGTGATTCACTGGAAAATTGCAGAACAGATTCTTAAAGAAGGATAAGATAACCCTAGAAACATTCTTATTTGGTGTCATATGCTGGTGGGTAGTGACAAAAAAAAAAAAAAAGGTACAACTTGTTTCTTAACATTTTGCAATTGGAAAGATACTATGCTAGCAAGGAAGAAAGAAATCCATGCAGTGTCAATTAGTACAGCTCTGGAGATGAATGAATAATTTGCCTCTCCAACTGCAAGTTGGAGTGAGGTTCATTTCTAGCCTGCAAAACCAAATATTCTCAGGTTTAGAATGGCTGTTTAATTTCCTAATGGCTATCTATGTATGATAAACCGCTTTATGCTGAGATGTTTCCGAAGCAGAAGGACCAGTTCCTAGAATCCTAAATAAGTCTGTGGGGCCTAGATAAGCCATTCTGAAAGCTGCTGAGTTAAATATATTTTCACTTAGTGACGCATATTTGAACCTAAATGTGTTGATTTCAGGGGACTCTTCCAGGATTCCATTGGAGACTTGCCTGAAACCATGTCTTTTTTTTTTTTTTTTCTTCCTGTTTTCCTTTTCAGAAAGAAGACATAGCTCGTCCAGCAAGCCTTCTTCGGCCATTCCTCCCACTTCAGTATTTTCCTTCTTCCCTTCTCTGTCCAAAAGCAAAGGAGGCAGCGGGAGTGGAAGCAGCCGCTCTTCCGGTGGAGGTGTCCTAAGCGCATCCTCATTTAGTTCCAAGTTGCTGAAATCACCCAAAGAGAAATTCCAGCTCAGGGGGAACACCAGGCCAATGCATCCCATTCAGCAAAGTAGAGTCCCCCATGGTAGAATGTGAGTATGGCCATCCAAGAGCGTTCTCAAAGCTTCCCTGCTGCAAGTGGAGCTGTGCACCCCAGTGGCATCTGAGAGTGCTGTGGATAATGGGGGAGAGAGGCTGCTGGTGGGGGGGGGGGAGGCAAATAGATGTTGTTTCTTTTTGTCTCCCTATCCTATTGGGGAGGCTTTACAGAATAGTAATAGTAAGGTTAATAATACTGATACTTTATTGTGGGCCAGCTATGGAAACTTGGCTCTCTTTGTGTCCTGTCATTTGATTATCACAACAATCCTATGAAGCAGGTCTTGTTGTTATCCCCGTTTTGCAGATAAGGAGAAGGAAACATAATAAGGTCGAGGAGCGTTAGCCAAGGAGCACTCCCGTCAGACAGGCCTGGGTTCACACGCCCCTTCTGTCACTTCCTAACTGCAGGGCTTTGAGCGAGGCACCGTTTCTCTCTGTCTGTGAGAATAACAGCCACGGTGCAGAGTTCCTGGGAGGAGTAGAATTAACATGGTAGCGTCAAGCACCTGGCCTAGTGTCTGGCCCACAGGAGACAGTAAATGAATGGACACTGGTGCTTCTGCTGCTGCCGTTGATAACAGTGGGAATAAAAAGGTGAGGTGATTCCTAGATGCTGTGCCAGGATTTTCTGGAGCCTGCAGAGCAAGAGGGAAACAATGCTTCCTCCCCCACAGTCTTGGGTTCCCATCACAGTAGTGACAGGGGAAGACTGGAAGAAGTTCCCACTGTCAGGCAAGGCTTTGGCACGTTTGTACAGTGGGTCTGGAGGCTGCCAGGCTCCTTGTGGTCATGTGAGGGAGCAGCCCAAGTGCTCCACAGAAACCTATCATGGCAGCCCTCGGCCCTGGTGGTGGGTGGCTTTTCCCTGGCCTGCCTCCCTTTTGGAGGGTACGCCCTGCATCTCCGTCCCAAGGTCTGATAACCTGGTTAATCTCAGGGCAGCGTCTCACACCTGCTACTGCTCGAGGACCTTGCCAGCTGGGAGAGGCCATGGCTTCTTGCAGCGCCTCTGCTGCTGTCGGGCTCTTCCAGGTACAGCTGTTCGGTGCTGTTTGTCCTGGTTGCTGAGCCCCCAGCCTCTGCTCATCTGTCAGGAGTACAAGTACGGCAAGCTTGGCTTCCGTTCCTGGACCTGTCTGAAAGCCAAAGAAAATGCCAGTGCTGTGCATAAGTCACTTGCCAGCTTAGCAGCTGCTGGAGCACTGACTTCACTGAACAAAGTTTACAAAACCTCATCAATCCACATCTTCTTTATTTGGACAGAGCTGGGCTTTAGAGGCGGACCAGGCCGACTGTTAGCTTTGTACCAACATTTGCTACCCGAATGATAACGTAAGATTCCCAGAAAACGCAGTTCTTTATTAGTGGCCCAGGTGTTCGGGGCTCACCAGCTGTGTGCCAGACACTTGACTTCTGCGCTCTTATTATAGAAACTCAGAGACTGGAGAATTAGCACTTCAGTGACACATCACACAACTAATTAAACATCGTCTCCTTCATTGACAGGGGCAAAAAGCCTCTTCTCGGAGATACGGTTAGGCTCATTTGAATTCTTGCATGTCCACAGAGACGTTTCTTGGACATATTCTCTAATTCTAATTATTCTTTCCTCTGTTCACTCACTTTACTTAATTTTGATGAATGCTTTCTTAAAAATGATAGTTCTCAAGATATTCTCTAAAGGTTTTGCAGGTAGTCTTTGGTCCCTTTAGACCTTTTTATGTTCTGCTTCTTGCAGGAATTGAGTTGGGTATCAGGTGTAGGTCTCCCATAGCCTCATGTGTAAGATTGTCCTGGATGATGAAAGACCAGGTAAATCTGACGGTCCACTGGAGCTTTTTGCTTCACCAGGAGGGCTTAGAGACTGAATCATCATGAATCTTCCTGAGTTTTCTGGGTAGTCCCAACACATTTTCATAAGTTTCCTTTGGGGCCCTAGCTCTGTGCAGTGCATGGGTAAATGGAGGCTCTGCCCTCTGCCCTCTAGTTCCCCACTTCCTTGGGGCTATGGGGCCCTCAGGGGCTGATGTTCTGCTCCCCCTCTGACAGCATGACGCCCTCTGTCAAAGTGGAAAAGATTCATCCGAAGATGGATGGCACACTACTGAAATCTGCGGTGGGGCCCACCTGTCCTGCTACTGTGAGTTCCTCAGTCAAGCCTGGCCTTAACTGCTCCTCAATACCAAAGCCAACCTTGCCTTCACCTGGACAGATTCTGAATGGCAAAGGGCTTCCTGCACCATCCACTCTGGAAAAGAAGTCTGAAGATAATTCCAATAACAGGAAATTTTTAAATAAGAGATTATCAGGTAACTTCACATTTTTTGTCTTAATGTTCTCTGTATATTAATTGGGCATTCATGAGGGAGCAGATGGGCTGCTATCTGTCAGTCCTCTCTTTAAGACTGGTCAGCTTCGGGCGCCTGGGTGGCTCAGTCATTAAGCATCTGCCTTCAGCTCAGATCATGATCCCAGGGTCCTGGGATCGAGCCCCATGTCAGGCTCCCTGCTCAGCGGGAAGCCTGCTTCTCCCTCTCCCACTCCCCCTGCTTGTGTTCCTTCTCTCACTCTCTTTCTGTCAAATAAATAAATAAAATATTAAAAAAAAAAAAAAAAAGACTGGTCAGCTTCAGCTTTATGAGGAAGTTCCTTAAGTACAATGTCTGTTCTCTTCACTCTTGCTTTTAAAAGTACATGGGTCTGTAGGTGCTGTAAAACTAGCTTTCTCGGGGTGTCTTTGTGAATGGAGTGGTGTGGTAGTGCTGACTTGCACACTCTCTTTCCTGTCAAGTGATGGCGATAGTCCCCCGCTCTCTTTGTGGTGTCCGCTGCTTTGCAGGGCTCACGTGTTGTAGAGTTTATACTTATTGATGATGTCGTAGATTTTATTCAAGTTATAATTTGTCTGTTTTGAGATTGCTCCTTTTGTTTTCAAAATGAAGGAATGTTTGGTGAGCCCATGGTAATGTCTGTGTGCTTTTGACAGAAAGAGAGTTTGACCCTGACATCCACTGCGGGGTCATCGACCTCGACACCAAGAAGCCCTGCACCCGGTCTTTGACATGCAAGGTAGGTGGCCTCCTGGACGGGACTGGAAACTCTCTGGTAAGCACAAGGAGCTGGGGTCCGTGGCATGGCCCCTCAAGTCACTTGAACCTTGAGGGGATCTGATCTGTGCATTGTTCTGAGGGGATTGTAAACGAGGGGATGGCTGGGCTTGGATGAAGAATGCCTGCAGTTCAGAAAATGTGATATCTTCTGTGATAAGCTGCAATCGTAAGAGGCATTTTGCCCCCAGTGAGCTTCCAGTGTCATACCCAGGGGAATAGTGTTCTTTCCTAATCAGTCTGTTATTTTCAAAGACTGTTAGTATTTCTGCAGAGAAATTTAATGTGAGAGGCTACCCTTTACTGTGGTTTAAATTGTATGGACTTAAAACAAGTCCAGAAATTTCCTTTGCCTATGTGTGAATATTCTTTAAAATGCTTGTGTAGTATGTGGTTCTTAAAGAGCCACTTTAAAATCCTCTGATTTTCAGATAGACTCATTTTTCCAGTTCTAAGAAAATACTAGATAATATACAATCTTACTAAGTGAAGAAAATATTATAATCCTCCTTTCTGTCCTGAGTTTTCCCTTAAAATGCCGGTATGCTAATAAGAAGGTGGTGTATTTGCTGTACAGTTGGAGTTGCTGTGGAGTGGCTTCAGTGGACCCCCTGCATAAATGAGCAAATGTGCTTATGTGCCTTTCTCCGGAGAATGTCCCCAGCTACCCTTCAGAAGGGTTCAAAAACTATTGAGAATCATTGCTTTAAAGTAATTTTGTAAAAACACTTGTTTGGAGAAGGGGGTAAGAATTACAAAAATGAGTGTTCTAAAAATTTAATAAAATTTTTGGTCTATTATTTTAAATTTTGCCAAAGATTATGTTTGAATAAAGGACTTCGGGCCCTACTCCACCCCCTAACAGTGGAGGAATGTTAAAATCTTCAGAAAGTGGAAATGTTGTTTTAAGTGGTTCTTATTTCAGTTTAAATTTCTAATTTAATTTTAGCATGTAGATTTTATCCTACAACAGTGGTTTTGAAGCTTTTAAGGAAAGGCGTTGGCCAATAGCTCCTTTAAATATCTAACTTAAAAAAAAAAAATCACAGATCATTTTCCCCAAGGAAAAATACCTGTATACACATATATATTCTGAATTTTGCATTCTGCCTCAGGGGTTCGCACATATCTTCACCCCAAGCCCCTGACCCTTGAATTCCCTAGGCTAAAATCTCCTTTCTCCGGCCAAACTGCTTTTATTTTATATAACATTAGTTGAACACAGAGCACCGTGTGTTGTTGGAAGGTAGCCCTTCGAGCTCTGGAGAACCGTGGCCCGCTGCAGCTGCCCCGTTGGGAGTTTGCAAGCACAAGCCTCGGCCGGGTGCCACGGCCTGGTCCCACTCAGCCTGCCGCCTGCTCTCGGCTCTCTTGCCGCCTCCCTGGCTCTCGGGACCCTGGATCTCTCAGTATTAGGGTGCCTGTGGTCGATGAAGAATGCTTGCTTTATCCAAAAGGCTTGCCTTTAATCATCTCCGGGGCATGCCAGTGGACCAAAAGCTTTATCAATTCATAATGTGTAGGATTGACTAGCCTTCTCTCTGAGCCTTTATTGACAGTGAACAGACCTCATACGGGTCCTGCATTGTCGTCCCGTGTTCCTTTTCAAGTCGTGTGTGCTCTCCGTGTGTTCTGTGAAGGGTGTCGTCTGCGTAGCACGGTGCGGGGCCTGCCTTCATGTTAGTTTGCATCTGTAGCCCTGGCGTGTCCCAGGTCAGCAGAGAGGTGGCAGGCCTGTCCTTTCACAGGTGGCCCTTCCTCTCCTCCTGTGTTCTGTTTGCCGCTGCTTCTCCCGCTCCCTGCCTCCATTTTGGCCTGCATCTCTTAAGCTGTGGAGGGCTGCCCATGCTTGAGGGCCTCCCCGCTGAGCATCTCCCACCTTCCCGCCCAGGTCTGTCCTGCCTCAGGCCGAGAACGTAGTCCTTCCTCTTCAGGGTCTGGGGACCTGCTGCTGCCCAGTCTGTCGCTCATCCCCTTTGTCTGCCTGCCACCCTCTCGGTCCCCTCACTTCCTTGGCTGTCTGATGTCCTGTTTCATGTCCTCTCTGTCCTCCACGCAGACGAAATTTGGCTCTGGTTTCCTTGCCCCATCAGTCATTGTGGAAAGTTGATTGCACATATTTGAGCACAGGCCCCATTCTGGGTCTCAGTAGATACAGGCTTTAACAGAATCAAGGCACAGCCCCTAGCCTTGAGGGGCTTACGGTCTCGTGAACGAGAGGGAGGTTACCTTCATAATCATTCGTACATGTGTGAAGTTACCACTGATGAGTAATAAACAGGAAGGAAGCCTATGTTATGGCAGCCTTCAGTAGGGGATTGAGCCAGGGAAGTCTCACGTCTCCTTTGCCATAGGAATACTGGGCTGAAATCCACAGGATTTAACTGGGCAAAAAGGGGTGGGAGAAACCAAGGAAGCAGCCTGTGTAAATATTCAGTGATGGGGCGGAATAGACATACGTTCGGGTCTGAAAGGGCCGCCAGGAGGCTGAGGAGCAGAAGCAGGAGGAGGTACTTGGTACCAAAGGAGTGGGGCGGGGGGGTTGGGGGGGGGCAGGAGCCTAGTTACATACCCAGTCTTTGTCCTGTGATACTTGGGTAGCCCTGAAGAGTTCTGATGGTGAGGGAACTCTGTGGAAATCTGGTTATTCTTCAAATCAAGCCTCTAAACTTCTAGAGCAATAACACATTTGTATAATGTGTAAGGCCATAAACACAGAGAAAGTACATTTGCATTACTTTTGTAACATAAAAGAGTGGAGGAAATCTGTAGATGAATTAACTTGTATTTGCAGTATGTGATTTGTGGCCACTGTCTCCTTATATTTTTTACAGACTAAGACCCCAGCAGTAGGGAATAGTCAGTTAATTTGACTTTATCTTCTTCTAGGAATAGTATTAGCCCCGAGTGAGCCTTAAAAAACAAACAAAAACAAAAAGAGGAATTATCAAATGCATTTGGAGTATAGACATTTTTTATAAGATATACCTCGGGATTGACCTTCTTTTTCTCAGTGTGCCCATTGCCTAATTCTGAAATGAGATGTTGTCTTAAGATCCAGAAATGCGGTCGGTCCCGTTTTCTTGATTTGCATAGTGAGTGTCTGTTTATAGGGATTGACTCTGCTTCATCTCCCCCGGTTCACACCTCACTCCTCTCGGCCTTGTAGTCTTTGCTTCTGTCCAGGCTTCCTCCGCCAAAGCACTCCCCACCTCCAGGATGTTTTGAGCCACTCTCTCTCCTGACTTGGCATTTTCACGGGAATAGAGAGAAACACTTGTCTAATTTTTATTCTCTGGCTGTTACTGAGAAAGGAGTCCCTGATACATTTTTTTAAAGTAAGCTCTACGCCCAGTGTGGGGCTTGAACTCACGACCCCAAGATCAAGAGTCTCACGCTCTACTGACTGAGCCCGTCAGGCACCCCTCTGGTACATTTTTATGGCATAAGCGTTTTATCCCTTTTAATATTTAAAATCTAAATAGCCCAAAGAGGGATTTTTCTGCTTGAGTTGGTAAGAGCCCCGATAAATAAGCTGTTAAAATGGCACGAAGCATGAGTCCCTAACACCTGTTTGTTTCTACTGTTTGCCATTAACTTACATACCAGGTGGCACAGCTAACATTCCTCCTTTCTCCTGGTAGAAGTAACAGCACCACATTCTCATATATTTGGAGCCTGGATTCTATTCTAGCAAAAGAAAAAAGGTCACACTCCTATGATTTTTAGCTTATCAAATGGTGAGCAGCCTTTAACTATGCTAATGGTCCAGATTGTTTTGTTTTGTTTTGTTTGTTTTAAATTGGGAATGGTGTTTTTGGATATATGACAGAGAAACAGTTATTGATGAGATTCCTCAGTTTTTGTATTTTTTTGGTCTGTAGACACATTCCTTAACTCAGCGGAGGGCTGTCCAGGGTAGAAGAAAACGATTTGATGTGTTATTAGCCGAGCACAAAAACAAAACCAGGGAAAAGGAATCGATTCGCCATCCGGACTCTCAGCAACCAACGCAGCCTCTCAGGGACCCGCAGCCCGCCCCTCCTAGACCTTCACAGGAGCCACACCAAAACTCTCACGGAGTGATTCCTTCTGAATCAAAGCCTTTCGTAGCTAGTAAACCTAAACCTCACACCCCCAGTCTTCCAAGGTAAGCCAAATCCTCCAGCGCTCTCTCTCCCTCCTTCAGAGAACAGACTTGCAGACGCTACAAAACCCCAGTGTAGTCATGATGTCGAGGAGTGTGCATCAGGCTCACTCTAAGAAGATGAGAGATTTCTCTGATTGGGTTTTAATTTAAGGAAAAAAAATTGTTGAGTTCATCAGTAAGTTTCAACCAGGGCTCTTCTTGGCCAAATGCAAGCAGCAGAATGAAGCGAGAATGATCATCTCCACCCCTGCTCAGCTTCAGGGGTCTCTTAACCCCATTGAGCAGGGCTGAGACGCGGGTCCTGACTGCAGGTTAGTGCCTGGAATATCTCACATGGCTTTGGCAGCAGATTGCCATCCGCTTGTCTCACTTCTTGCAAAACACAGCCATGGGAGTCCTTGCTGGGGATGGGCATTCAGCCTGAGTTTTTACAGCATCCATTTATCAACCTGTTTTTTCATTCATTCATTCGAGACCTGGGCCTAACCGTGTATTAGGCATTTTAGCCATTTCCTAAGCGATGGATCTCGGAGTGTTTCACAAGAACTTAATGTACGTTCCTCGGAGACAGTGAAGGTGGACTTGGATATATGTGTGTTTGTGCTTGTAGATTTAACGAAGTTGAAGTGAAGGACTTTGTCCCCAATTTCTAGAGGGAAGGGCAAGAGAAAGGTATAGAGAATGAGGGTCTGCCCTGTCGGACACCGGCAGCAAGGGCTTCTGCTTAGGAACGTGCCAGGCCCTGGTTGCTGTGCCCAACCTTTCCCCCCTTGTGCCTTTTCCTTGACATGGTCGCATCGGGGTAGAAGTGGCTGCCCACGGAAACCCACGTGTGTAGTCGAGCCACTCCCAACACGGGCCCTCTGGTCTGTGAGTAGCGTGGTGGGGGAGCAGTGGGAGGCGGCACCCCAGAACGTGGCCAAGCCCAGGCTGGCCGTTCCGTGGCAAGTCCTTTCTCTGGCCATCTTCTCGTTGAAATTTTTCCGTCTATAAAAAAGTAAGCTTAATTCTAGAATCACCAGGCATTCATATATGTAGGAAACCTACAGTACTGCCCCTGAGTTGTAGGCCGTAGATTTTCCACATCACGTGGTCATGCTGCCTCCTCCTTTTATCACCTCCTGTCCCTCTCAGGGTTAGAGCACGTTGCCAGTAACCTCATTTATTGCCTCAGTAACCCAAGTCCAGGTGAAATTTGAAGAGGAATCAAAGAAAGACTTCTCTTAAGTTCCACTTCTATTTCCTGTTCTTTGGGGAGACTAGGAAGAGGCCCCGGGCCATTCGATCAGCTATAGAAAGGAGAACCATTTACAAGTTACCTTTGGGTAGATCTGGCAGACAGCTTCATGTGACGTCGTGCGGTTCAGGAGAGTGGACTCTTCGCTCCCTGGCCACCTGATCAGCATCTGTTGCCCCCAGTGCTAGTGGGGGACCCCAGGACTCCCTAGGTGGTCTCAGACACGTTGTTGTATCTGGGTTAAGGCGGCTGATTCCCAGATGTGTGATCTGATCGGTGCTGCACTTTCTACTCACCAAGGCCTCCAGGCTGCCCTGCTCAGCAAGGTGGGAGTGCCCCCATTGACCCTCCTCCAGTCCATGAATCTCCACACCCTCCCCTGCCTGCCACTGAGCCAGCTTCTCGGTTATCCAGTGAGGAGGGAGAAGGCGATGACAAAGAAGAGTCTGTTGAAAAACTGGACTGTCATTATTCAGGTCATCATCCTCAGCCAGCATCTGTAAGTTCCACATGTACCCCCGTGTTGACCCTCCCCACGCAGCAGGGACAGGGCACTGCAGGGGGGCGTGCCAGGGGCCTTGGCATGCCCATACGTGTGGGAGACATGGTCAAGATGTGAGAGCAGCTCAGAACAGGGCGCCCCAGAGGCGGCATGCACTCTCTCCTGGGACACCTCTTCTCCCTTTCTCTTCCATGAAACTCAGGGCTAGGCATCTTCACTCTCATGCTTCACAGCCTACGATACTCAGAGTAAGCTCTTTGATGGTTAGCTCCTTTCCTGAAGGAGAGAGAACCCTCACCACCGGTGCTCCTGTCGGAGTGAGCAAGCACGTGCGGTTGTGCTCTCTCTTGCAGTTTTGCACATTCGGGAGCCGGCAGATTGGAAGAGGCTATTACGTGTTTGACTCCAGGTGGAACCGGCTTCGCTGCGCCCTCAACCTCATGGTGGAGAAGCATCTGAACGCGCAGCTGTGGAAGTGAGTGCCTGTCCCACCACCTCTGGGGTGCGGAGAGGGGACCGACTTTACCCGGTGCTGCATCCTCTCTGTTTCTTATGGGACTGATTTGATAATGATGATGATGATGATTTAATAAGCTTATCTAAAAATTTATTTTCCAGCGAGTAGGGGGAGGGGCAGAGGGGGAGGGGAGAGACTCTCAAGCAGACTCCCCACTGAGCCCGGAACCCGACACGGGGCTTGATCCCACGACCCTAAGACCATGACCTGAGCCGAAATCAAGAGTCAGACGCTCAACTGACTGAGCCACCCAGGCGCCACAAGATAAGCTTATCTAAAATGAAAACATGGCCTTTGACTGTCCCTGAGAAGGCCCCTCATCATTCATTCACTCAATCTTTCAGCAAATAGGTCTTGCTCTGGGTGCTGTGGTTCCAGACAGAGGGACTCCCACATGTCGGGGGAAACAAAAACCACTAAGCAGAAAATCAGGAGAGGTTATAGCTTGTCAGAAGTGAGATCATGGAAGCAGCAAGAATCACTGACACTTACTGAGAGCTTACTGTATGCCAGACAACTTAGATTTAATTTTCACAATATGCCGTCTCGGGGGACCTTGATTATCCCTCTTTTACCTAATGAAACCAAAAAGCAAGGTCACACAGCAAGTTGGTGAGTAAGGCCAGGATTTGGATCCAGAGGCGGTTTGGTTCCTAACAGAGAGCTGCGATGGGAAAACAAGAAGCCAGAGGGATTCAGGGAAGGCCTTGCTGAAGAGGCGTCCTTGAGCTAAGATGGATGGATGAGAAAGAGTGGCCATGGGATGGTAGGGTAGAGCGGGCTCTAGGCAGAAAGAACCGTATGTGTCAAGGTCTTGAGTCAGAAAAGATCGTGGCTTGTTTGAGAAAAAACAAGAAAGCGAGCATGCTCTAAGATGAAACTCAAGAAGCTGGCAGGGGCCAAATGACCCTGAAATTGATTCTGAGTGCAGTAGGGAGCTGCCGAAGGTTTCAGGAAGAGGAGCCATGTTCTCTGGTTTACAGCATGAGATAAGACAGTCATCTTGTGAGCCACAATGTGTGCTAGTGTTTCCTACATGGGATTTTAAGTGGAAGAAGAGTTTCATGGCCAAAAGGCTCAGCTTTTTCTGAAGTGAAATCGTTTTCATTATTGCAGGACTTCTCAGAGCCTTTAAGGGGGGCACACTGTTCATTGTAACTCTCAAAGCAGGGGAGATCATGTATAATGTGGAATATCTCCCAAGTTCTTTTGACCTGGGAACCTCTTTTAGGGGAGCATCTTAGGGAACTAATGTTGGGTGGAACCTACTTTGGGAAACCTTGAGTTTTGCTAAAGGAAGGGGGCTGTCCAGTCATCCACATGTCATTCCATATTCTCCATTTGGGCATCATTTACTAGTGCCTTCCTGAGTGGACTCTGCCAGTACATCCATTTGCCTTACTGCCTTGGTTTCCTCATAAAGTCAGAGGAAGCTGGTCAGAGGCCTCAGATAGTCCACAGTCTGAACTAGCTTCATGATCATTAATAGGACTTGCATTTATTCTCTTAGAAAATCAGACCCAGAGCAGTGCTGCTCTGCTTTTCTAGTTCACATTTCTCCCTGGTCTTTTATTAGATAAGAGACTCCTCTTCCCTCTTTATGAAGGAACTTGGTCTTTGCTTAGAAAAATGAGTCCGGACACTGGTTTGTTGGGATTCTGGGGGTCTCTCCACATCAGAAAACCCCCAAATAGGTGAAATCTCAGCTGCTTATTTCTTCAGACGATCTGTTAGGACTTGAAGAGTTCATTGAGCTCCCCAAGCTGTGGATTTAGTGTCCTTCTAAGAGTTTAGCAGGGTCCTCAGAAGGCCTTATTCCCATTATACTGATAAGTGGTTTATGTCCAGCAGTTGGGGTGAATATGGTTTCGGTTCATAGTGGCTGCTGGGGGGAGGTTTTTGTCTTTGTGCCATGACCTCTTGAAGACGCAGAATCATGAGGTTGTCTCCACGGTCTCTTTTTTCAAATGTCAGAGGCGGACTGCCTCATCAACCACTTGATCCCAGCAAGGAGGAAATCATGCCTTTCTGTTAACATGAACTTTGGTTTTAAAAAAGCCAGTACAACAGAGAGACGTTTTGCTCAGTGGTGAGCTGGCACACAGGCCTGGGGCAGACAGGAGCTCGGAGAGAGGTGCCGGGAATGAGGCCAGGCAACGCAGGCGAGCTTCTCAGGCAGCCCCTGAGATTCGCTGGAAGGAGCTCAGCACTTCTCAGTTCAGGAACAGTCCTCAGGTGGCATCTTTGACTTACTCAAGGAAACTCCCAGAGTGGTCCAGGTCCCATCCTACTGGCTCAGCCAAAAGTCTTCCTTTCCAGGAGGTCTTCCACTTTCAGTGGCAGCCTTCTCAGTCCTTTACCCTGTAGTTACTTGTTATGGTTAATTTGGGGATAAGTGGAAATGGGATTTGAGTATGTCAGTGAAATAAGTCATCTTCAGTGTATGGAGTGTGAACACTGGGGAAATTAGACCAGAATTTCCTCTGGAGCGTGGCCATGACCCCAAAGGCCAGTTCTGAGCTCCTGTGATTTCTTTCAACTGCTTGTCTGCTGTTGATTGGGGACCTCTATTCCACACATCCTAAGGAAGGGATGGGATCCTTAGCAAAGGGTTTTTCTTTGGCGGCGGGTGGGCATTGCGGGGGAGTAGAGTGGTGGGCAATGGTACTTAATTTTTTAGATTGGTAATCAATTCACTGGGGTAAAAAAAAAGAAGAATGAATGTAAAGAGGTATACAGTTCAGAGTTTTAGTCTCCCTGACCCCCACATTCCTATTTCCCACCCCACCCCTCCACGGACAGAAGCATTTTTATTAATTGCTTATATATCTTTACAGAGTTCACTTACACAGACATAAGTCAGTACGACTACATATTCTTTGTCTTGTTTTTATACGAAAGGTAATGAATGACTTAAAAGAGCTTTTTTTTTTTTACCAGGAACCAGTATGTTGTGCAGAGAGCTCCGCATCTCTCCCTGTCTGGAAGCTTTTCCTTTTTCCAGGATTTAGTTCCAGCAGCCTGGTCTTTAGGCTTCGTCTCCCTAAGCCCCCCTGGTGGCCGTGAGGGGCCACTGCACCCAGTGAGCAGGAGCGGTGCTACACCCCTACCTTCAGAGCAGGGCTTCCCAGAGGTGCCAGTGCCCACAGATTGCCTGGGGATCTTGTTGAGATGCAGATTCTGATGCAGTAGGTCGGGGTGGGGTGCAGGGACTCTTCATTTCTCATAAGCCTTTCAGATAACGTCCGTATCTGCCCTCTGTGATAAGCATGGGGATAGAGCCCCGCTTCTCAGTTTTTGCTTCATTTTGGAATCTCCCAGAGATTGAGAAACCTCTCATGTCTGGACCCTGCCCTACAGGGATTTGGGTGTGGTCAGTCTGGATGCACTGGTCTCTGGGGCAGAACGACACTCCTGAATGGGGTGGTTACAGCTGGTACAAATACAGTCAGTAGTTGCTAAAAGCTATAGGCCTTACAAAGCATCTGGAAAGCACTTTAGCAGCAGTTGAGGACACCTCTCATTTGGCAGATGAGGAGTTGGAGCCCCAGCTGGTGCAGTGACTGGATCCGCCAGAGCTGCCCCATAAAGTCAGGAGCGGTCCGGTCTGGACACTTGCCTTCCATTCAGGCTGTTTTCTGTGTTTTCACCTGGGTGTTAATTCTGCCATAGGGGTTTTTGAAATTTAGATGCTGTCATATTTTAAAATCAGAGCAAAAACAAAAGGGGACCTCCCTGGTTTGCCATTTGAATGACTCATCTTCAGATAGGTACCTAGCCCAGACATTATTAACAGAATACCTTTTTCCAATACTGTGATTGGAAGCCCCGGGAGTTGTGATTCAAGCCTGTAGGTAGCACCTAGCAGTTGCTGTTAAATCGCTGTGCCCTTCCTTTTTTCACATTTATTCATGAATTCCCTCAACATTTGCCTGCCTTCTGTATTCCTGGCACTGTGCTGGGCACTGGGGTACAGTTATAAATATGCTGTGGACTGCTCTGTCTGTAGGGAAGTTAGACCGTGATCAGCAGTCACACATGGAAACTGCTTTGCGTGCCCCCAAGTCTGGGAACAGGCAGTGTGAGTCTGTGGAGGACCAAGCAAGTCCGGATGATCAGGACAGATTTTGTAAGAAAGTGATGATGGTCTGAAACTGAAGGGTGAGCAGAATATGGGGTCAGAGCGTTGTAGGCGGCAGATAGACAGTGCCTCACATCCAGGCCTGTTTTGCGATGTAAGCAAGGTCGGTGGGTGGAATCTGGGAACTGGGAGGCGCGGGGGCTGCGGGGGAGAGATGGGAGGAGGCAGTGTGAGGCTGGGGACCGGCAGGGAGTGAGGCACGCATGCTTTGCAGACCATTATTCAGAGAGCCCGAGGAAGGCATGAAGGAATTTGAAGGAGAGAAGTGGCAGGAAGGACGGGCTGTGCATTTCAGATGGATCTCTCTGACAGGTGTGTGCTGCTCAGTGCCAGAGGTGAAGAGCACGTCCATCTGAAAGCTTCCGTGAGTGGCTGTGGCGATGGTTACTCACTGTCCTCTCTCTTTGCAGGAAAATTCCCCCGGTGCCCAGCGCCACACCCCCCGTCTCCACACGTGTTCCCCATCGGACGAACTCGGTGCCGACAGCACAATGTGGGGTTGGCTGTCTGGCCACAGCCACTGTGTCGACATCCCCCGTCCTGCTCTCGGCCACCTGCATCTCCCCAAACAGCAGATCGGTACCAGCTCATGGAACCACACTAAATGCACAGCCCGCCGCCTCTGGGGCAATGGATCCTGTGTGCAGTATGCAATCCAGACAAGTGTCCTCTTCATCCTCGTCCCCCTCCACCCCCTCTGGCCTTTCCTCAGTGCCCTCCTCCCCGATGTCCAGGAAACCTCAGAAGTTGAAATCCAGCAAGTCATTAAGGCCCAAGGAGCCTTCTGGTAATAGCACTAACTGTCACAATGCCAGTAGCGGTACCAGCGGCGGCTCAGGAAAGAAACGCAAAAACAGCTCCCCGCTGTTAGTTCACTCTTCCTCCTCCTCCTCCTCCGCTTCTTCTCATTCCATGGAGTCTTTTCGCAAGAACTGTGTGGCGCACTCTGGGCCTCCCTACCCCTCCACGGTAACATCTTCCCACGGCGTGGGCCTCAACTGTGTGGTAAATAAGGCGAACTCCGCGAGTGTCCGGCACGACCAGTCAGGGAGGGGCCCCCCGGGGGGGAGCCCCGCTGAGTCCATCAAGAGGATGAGTGTGATGGTGAACAGCAGTGACTCCACGCTTTCTCTCGGCCCGTTCATTCACCAGTCGAGCGAGCTGCCCGTCAGCTGCCACGGCGGTTGCTCACACGCTCACACTCCCCTGGACAGACTGCTAGGAAAGAAGAGAAAGTGCTCGCCCGGCTCCGGCGGCGCCAAACCCACGAAGGTTGCCAGATTGCCAGCCGCCAACAACGTGCATATGAAGCACGCGGGCGCCAGCCCGGGGCCCCCAGGACTGACGAACAGTTCCCTCCCTCATCAGGTAGGAAAGGGACCGTGAGCCCGGTGGGGAGGCCCACTTCCTCCCCCTCGAGCTCTTCGGCCAGCCCGGAGATCGGTGTGCTGGGGTTGGTTGGTTTGCCTGTAAACACGTGTCCAGCTTCGTGGTCTCTTTTCAAAAAGGAAGAGCTTGTGGCCATGTGAAGGTAAAACAGCGTTTCTCTGCCAGAATTTCCTAGGACTTGGAAGATGCTCCTGGGTCAGGAAACCACGAAGTGCACTTTAGTAGCTAGGGCCGCAGAAGCCATCCCGCGTGACGGCAGGGGGCGCCCGCCGCAGCTAGGGGGTACGGGCCCCAGGGGCGCGCGCGTCCTGGGACACCGTTCGGGGAGGATGTTCGGGGAGGATGCAGGCCGTGCGTGCCTGGGGACTGGTTCTCTCGTTTGTTCCTCTGAAGAAAGCTGGCCTGCAAGCACACTGATCTAGAAAGGGATGGGTTGAATTTTTGAAAGAAAGACCTTTTAATAATTTTCCCACCAAAGGACTTCGGATTTTCCGGTTAACTCTCTCCTTATCTTTTCGCCCAGTTTTCCAGGGAGCCAGGGAAGCAGCAGTAAGTGTGGGTAGAGACAAAGACTAAAATCTCATTTAAGTGAAGAAATGTGAATGCAGGCCCATCTGTAGAGCGGTGGCTAACTGGGTGTCAGATTCATAATGACCCGTGCGTGAGTCTCTGTCTTGCGCTCTCTGGCCCCGCCCTTCCCTTCCCCCCCAGTTCCCGTCGTCCCCTCACCCTCTTCTCCTGGAGCTCCTTCCTCCAGCCTCCTTTGCTCTAAGTGCCTGTTCATCTCTCCTCTTGTTACTTCACTCATCAGCGTGTCTCCTCTCCTTGCCTGCACTCGGGGATGTCAGCAGCACCCCCCCAGAGCCCTGAGGTACGGTGCAAAGCTGTTCTGTTCTGTT
Source organism: Neomonachus schauinslandi (assembly GCF_002201575.2). NCBI lineage: Eukaryota > Metazoa > Chordata > Mammalia > Carnivora > Phocidae > Neomonachus > Neomonachus schauinslandi. Next base: position 183,467,213 of record NC_058403.1, on the reverse strand, counting down.
GGCTTCCTCCTCTGCAGAATTCAACTCAACTGGCAGGTTAGGATTGTTCAGAAAATACCAGGAAGTTTCTTACAGCAATAGAGTTCCCTCCACTATCTGTGTGAATGAATACCCACTGCCAAAGGTGTGGGGAAAAGATTTATCCGTGAATTTAAGTAGCAACTGTTTAAATTCTTCTCTTTGAGCCTCAGGTCCATAGGGGCTGTTTATATGTTGCTTGGCTGTTTGAGCAAGGGGTCCCTGGACATGTGAAAATGAGCTTTCACCACTTGGTTTGTAGTTATTCCTTATAGTTTATCAGCATAAAAATTCAGTGCAAATACTGCAGGAAGTGGTTTAGCCAGCCATCCTTTAAAAACTTCCTTCTGAGGGTAGTTTCTGTGAACCCGAGGGAGGGGTGTTCCCTTGTGTTGCGATGCCCCACACGTTCTTTTACTGCGTGCACCTGTCTTCCCACAGACAGCGCTGCCAGCCCTTAGTGCCCACAAGTCACAGAAAGGAGGGGAGGAGGCTGGTGGGTTCAGCGGAGATTAACAGTGCTTGTGGAAAACGAGGGAGTGGGAGCCCATCTACACAGAGCAGGTGCTCCCAGAAACCTGTCACCCATTTCAAAGAAACTGCAGATCTGGACCTGGCATGAGAAATTTGGCCATGTTTAAAAGTTATGTAGTGTGTTGTTTTGAAATCTCGTACAGCCCACACATCTCCTGACCACGTCTGGCTCATGAGCTGCCAGTTTGCACTTCTGATGCCCACCATTGGGGAGGGCCCTGTCCCACTAGGACAAACAGTCTGAGTTTGGGTTCTTAAAATTAGTTTCAACTTAAGTGTGGATTTGGTAGATTTCCCCCGTGCGGTAGAAAACTTCATTATGCTGCATAAATCTTAAGGGGGGGGGGGCATGGCTAGAGATTGGAGGATCGGTGAACCCCCAAAAAAGTGTTGGGTATTTTTAGTGTCTGTGCTCATTTATCTGCAGGAGGGATCCTATAGCTTTCATCAGGATCTCAAAGGTATCCATGACTCCAAAATGCTGTAGAGATTGCTACACTTAGAAGAGTAGGAACCTCACCTCCCTGTATCTTGGGGAGCTGATTTTAAGATTTAATTAGTTTATTTTTTAGGTTGGTGGGGTGGGGCAGAGGGAGAGAGAGAATCTCAAGCAGACTCCATGCCGAGGGTTGAGCCCGACACAGAGCTCGATCCCATGACCCCGAGATCACCACCTGAGCCCAAACCAAGAGTCGGACGCTTAACCGACTCTGCCACCTGGCCGCCCCTTGTGGAGCTGATTTTAAAACAGAAAACTGAGCTGGCTGAAGACCCCTAAACCAGGGAATGTGGGCGTGGTGGGCTGTACTGGGAAGCCTGGCAGATGGGGCTTGGCAGCTTCCCCCATCCGCCCTGCAGTCTGCTTGTGGCCTCTCCCGCCCAGGACTTCAACAGCTCACTGTGGGTCACTAGGGGCCTGAGTTCCCCCACCCCAGGCACAGGCACCTGCGTGTGCTACCCCATACGACCTTGTTCAGTTCTCAGCTGACAACCTGGAAGACCTTCAAGGAAATGAAATCAGTAAATAAAACCAGAAGGCAAACATGAGAGCCTTTTCTCTGAGCTAGAAACCTGGCCTGCTTCTCTTCTGGACGGTTTTCTCAAAGTCAGTGGTTTAGAATGATTGTGCCCAAGGCAGGCAGTTGAAAGCCAAGGCCAGGCTGCGTAGCCAGTGCTCCTGGCGTCACCCAGCGCCGGAGAGAGCGGAGCGGTGTGTGGCCTCGGGATGCTCTGTGGGCGTCAGGGCGGTGCCGCGTGCAGCTGCTTACTTACCTTTTCATTGTTTCCCTACCCCCTCTTTTTTGAAAGCCAAAGGCACGTCCCTGACAGCTGAAAATAGCGCGGGGAGGAATAATCTGGACACTTTTGACGACAAGTTACACCTCCACTCAGCACTATGGACTCCACGATGCCTTTGAGTCTGTTTTCCCAACCTCCTGTGGGCCTCGAGGGTAGAAATCTGCCGGGCTGTTGTTGTAACGAGGATTTCCCTGAAGCTATGTCTGTAGCAGTGAGTACGTGTAAAGGACACTGGATCAAGTTCAGCCACCGAATTGCTTCTGTCAGTGTTAACGTGGTCTGGACTGCTTGCTACCAATCTGTGAGAAGTTGTTGCTTTGTTTTTTTAACTTGCGGTAAATCATGGAGCCACTCTTTGAGTAGATTGGCGGGGCGAAAGAATGTCTTGGCAAGAGCATTACTGTAGACTTTTCTCCCTTCTTCCCCCTTCCCGTCCCAGTTCTTTTTTTACACTGTCTTCTGTAGGTCACCCTCCAGCAGTTAGGTCCCCCATCTGGAGACGCCTTCCAGAGGAGAGCAGAGCTGCGCCCTGAGCAACCCTTCAGAGAAGGCATGTGCTGTTAGGTTTTTATAGCAATGTTCCGGGAATGGAATATGGACGTTAGCACGAGGCATCATGACAAAATAGCCTGTATTTTCCCCCAGCTTTTTGCAAGTAATTTGGGGTAAGAAGCTGTCAAAAGTTTCTAACTTACAAACTGGTTTAAAGCCATCGACGCCCAGAGAGCAAGTATACCACATTGTAGAGGCTTACTTTTCAAGGTACTTTTCATTCTATGTGATTTTTTTTTTTTAAGAAAATGCAAATGCAAACTAGTTTTGATAATGGAAAGCCAAATTTTGGTTGGGGGACGGGGGTGGGGGGTGGGTAGATAAAATCACTATGGGGGAAATGTTTTTCCAAGATTTCCAAAGAGGTGGAATTTTTTATCCTTTAAGTTTTCATGTTATACAATAAGGCAGATTGGGTTGGTTGCCCTGCCAGTCTCCTGTTTTTAAAAAAAAAATGCCTTTGTAAAGTGAAATTACTAGAATGCAGGAGAAACTGTCATTCACGAAGTCATTAATATATGTAAATGTTTCCAGGGCACTGTGTGCATTACCCTCAGTCTCGGTGGTTGCTGTCCTGGGACTCCCATGTCAGTTTCTGCTGTGAGCACTCCCCGTCTGGTGCGTGTCTGCTCTCCCTTCCTCTCCACAGGTTCACTGGGATGCCGTTGGGTCTCCCGGCATCCAGGGAGGGGAGCAGGCAAATGTGTACACATACCCAGGCAAAGATGACGTGATGCATACACTTGCCCGACAGACCCTCCTTCCTGGGGATTAATACCAGCCATCTTCCAGAGAGTTCTGGAGTCCCTCGGGGTTATTTATTTATTTATTTATTATTTTTTTGAGTACCCCATCCCAAAAGAAAGAGCTTCCTGTGTTAAAACGTCAGTGCTTGAGAAGGTATCATTGCATTGGGCGGATGAGCTGGGGCACTGGCACTGGTGATTCCACGATCACAGCTCCTGAAACAAGAACCCAGGCACTTTTGCTTAGAAGAACACACAGAGTTGCCGATCACCACAGGGTACATTTCCCCGGGCTCTGATCGCTGCTCCGGGCAGGGCCTGGACAGAGCCAGGCAGTGCATCCTTTCTTTCCCTACAATTCTTGGGTTACAAACGTCAGTTTCAGGGAATTTCGAGTCAACAACAAGTAGAATGAGTAAATACTTGGTTACCAGCCTAATAATGTGAATTGCTACAGAATTATTCTTATTATGTAAGACAACAAAAGCTATATGCAGATACTTTAGCTATAAATTGATGTAAAATATTGATTTTTTTTTTTTAAAGGAAGGGGAGAAGAGTATCTTGTTCACTTATTATGCAATCAGTAAATATTTTTAAAAAATGATACTATAGGAGAGCTTAGTAAGGAGAGCGCATGGAAGGGCCAGTTTGGTGTAGTTAGGAGAAATCGGTCTGGTTGTTCCATCCCAGTGGAGGGAGAGAACGGAAGTAAGAGGGAATCAGAACGTACTTAAGTTGATTCCTTGGTGACAAGTGCAATGGGGCTATGGGTAGAATTTATTTTCAGAGCCAAGGGGACTTGATGGATATAAATAAAGTTGCTTTTAGCGATGGAATTTATAGACAGATCATGTTGTTCCAAAAGATGTGAATAAGATCCGTGATAGCAAGTTGATTCAGAATTATGTAGATATTTAGATAAGCGAGTGTTGATCATTTGATTTCTTAGACTGAGGTTTTAAATGAATTTCATTATGTCTCCCGGTAGTACACAGATCATCGGGATTAGGAAATTAGCCATTTTGGATTCTGCCTGCCACAAACAGACCTATTCTGAACAGTGCTATTAAATTTTAGACTGTTGAAATATTTTATTTTCTCCTACAACTACTTTTTATTATAATGAACAATTAAGACCATTTAAAACACGGGAGTACAAGTATTTTTTTGAATTAAATTAACTTGCAAAAACCAAATTTGCAGTGGTTGGGTTGTTTCTAGACAGACTTTGGTATCAATTTAAAACCAAGATAATTTTTATATTCTTTCCAATAGAATTTCATGACAACTCCTGCAGTTTTCTTAACCTACAAAAAAAAAAAAAAAAAAAAAAGTGCTGCATTGATGAACAAAGAATTCTACAAAACCTACTTTTGTATCTTTATTTTGGAATTTCTTGTTCTATTATAAATATGGAAGTATCCCTATTTCAGAAGACATATTTTGTTAAAAATGAATTGTACATATTTAAATATGTATTTTTGCACAGGTCTTTTTTTCTGATATCCTGTTTTGGTACAATTGAGATCATCTAGTATTTATTTATTAATTAATAAAAGTAAATACCTTTTTATAATTTGAAGTGGTTCACTGCCAAGCCAATAGTTCTAGATCCTGCCTCCTTTACAGTTTAAGGGATGCCTCTGTTCTGTGAAAGTCTTTTTGTCCCTTTAATGTCTCGGGAGCGGATTCATGCCGATCAAGTGGGCATGGCTTCTCTAGTTGCCTGATTTCCCGATAGACTACACGTAACAAAGTGACACACTGCTTTTCTTTTGTTCGTGTTTTATGTGTGAGTGCGCGTGCGTGCCTGTGCGTTTGTATGTGCACACTCTGAGCACGTGTATGTGTTCATGTGTGATGTGGTTTAAAACTAACGGGAAAAACTGAAAGTGCCTGAACCTAGTTTTAAGCTTCGACAGATTCTTTAAAAAGACTTGAATGTTCAGTTCAACTTTTGGAGTTTGCTTTTTCCACCTAAATATTGTTTCTAAAATCTTAGGTGAGGAGTTGAAAACCACCAATGCTGGTAATTTTATTAGGTATTTTAAAATTAAGGCCTTTTGGTTCACAGTAATTCAACTGGTGACGGATTGCCTGGTGGCACCAAGGGTTACAAATCTTTTGGTCAGCCAGTGACTTTCACAATATGTCCGTTTTGTTACTCACTCATGAAATACAGAGTTTAAAATAGAATATTTAAAAGATTTTATATTCCAAAAATATAATACAAAGTACCTCTGAGAACATTGAAAAATGCATAATTTGAAAAATGTAACTTATAAAGGCAGCTGTCTTCCTGCAAGAGTTCTGTTGCCAAGGAATTTCTTAACTATCTCTCTGTCCGGGGGGGGGGGGGGGGGGGGCCGCTGTTTGGGAAAATGTTTGTTAAAAGTTTCGTTGTTTAGCAGAAAATAATCATTTTTACATTTTGTGCAAAACGTTCTGCATTTTCCGATCATTTAAATGAGCACTACATACTGTCAGTGTGAATGTAGAGCCTTGAAAAGCATTTTGCTGTTTCTTTGAGCTTGGTTATAAAAGCAATCTCCTGTGTTAAAATGTGTGAATAGTTTGATAATTTGTACACGTAATCAAGAGCATCTCAGCTGGACTTTGTGTTGGCTGCTGTATAGAACATGAACAAATGTCAAGGGATAGAAAATTACTTTGGATATTTAAAAGAGAAGAAATATATAGTCTATTTGTTTTGTAACAAGTTTCTGTAAATAAAATAATTTATACTATTTATAAGAAAAGGTTGTGCTTTGCTTTATGAGAAATTAGTTTGTGGAACAAACATGTTACTAAATGGGCAATAAAATTAGGACTTCTCAATAAATAAGGTTGGCTGCATGAAATATTTTACATGTTTCTGCCTCGTGATACTAAAGCCCTTTCAATCTAGTCTGAATTGGCTTCATTTTTTGGCATCAGACACCCTTGTGAAGCACCTTTGGTTTCCTTCCCTTCTGCGTAAGGGCTTACGATGTTTCCCTTCTTGGGCACAAAGCTTTGTTTTGGAGAAATTAATAACTGGGTAAACTGTGAACACTATTGCAGGTTTGTCAACAAAGGGAAGTTGATAGATTGAGAAACACGTTCTGTTTGTACTTGCTTATGTGCAGATTTGATGGCGTGTGGTCAGTTTTCGTTCTTCTCCAGAGGTAAGTTTTGTTTCCACAGCTAGTGTGATCCCTTCCTTGCTTTTACGTACGACTTCCCTCCCTGGAAGCGCAAGTGCATTTTGGTAGTATTCAGAGCACAACATAATCTTTTATCTGTAGAAACTGGGCCAGTGTTTCCATTTGCAAATCATTCTAAGAAATTAAAAATTATTCTCTTCTTAACATAGTAAGGGAAGCAACCGATTTGTGTGATGGAGAAAATGTCCACATATTACACAAAGGAGCCAGTCTGGTTTCAACCCCCACCACGCCACGGACTTCCCATTCCCTCCTTAGATCAACTCCTAAAATCATTTCCGAGGAGCTCCTTTCGCCTCAGGCGTCCTTCTTAAACTTCCTGGGAAGAGGCTCACTCAATTTCTTAACCCTTTTTACTTCCATTCCCTTGCAGGTAACCTGGCCGTGGACAGCAGGAGACTCTCCCGATTCAAGGAAGGGGGGGGTTGGCAGGAAGGCAGGGTAAGAAGGTCATTGTCGGCAGAGGGAGCAGACTGGGCAAGCACAGGCGGGAAGCAATGTGGAAGAGAACCATTCTGGGTGGAGCTTCTGGAAAGGAGGGGCTGAAGGGTTGCAGAAGTCGGCACCAGGTTGTCGAGGACCTGAAGTCATGGGGCCTTCACCGTCAGGAGCATACAGTTTAACCAACTGTAACTGTCACAGCCCAGAGAGTCCCGGGGCCCGGGGCCACCGTGCTGCTGGCGTCAGAAGTAAAAGCCATTCAGATCTTTCCCTTTTTCTTGCACTTCCCTCTCTTATGCCTCAAACCTCATCCTTTACACCTTTCTCTCTTCTCTCCTCCTCCCCCTCCCCATCTTAATCAAAAAGCTCTCCTCCAAATCAAGCCCACAGCCCTGCCCCTTTTCATCCCACTTTCTACTCTTGCAGTCTTTTCTTTCTAGTAAGAAACTTTTGCTGCTGTTGCTCATGGGAGTTAATTAAACTTGTCTTTCATTTTGTAAGGCTGTGTGATTCTTGGCACTTCTCACCCCTTTTTCCATAACCAAAGCCCAGGGACCAAAGCTGGTACTAGCAGAGATTCTCTTTGAGGGGAGGAGGAGAGGGAGCCAAAGGAAAAAGTTTTCAGGAAGAAGGGAGATTCAAACACATAATTTAATCCCTTTTTTTTTTTTTTTAAATCCCCATCCCATAAGGGCCCTCCAGTAAGTATGGAGGACAGCATGGACAGGTGAGAACCTTGGTACAAAAATAAGTTATGGTGCTGTCGTAACAATCCAAGGAAGAGCTACTGAGTTTCCAAACTAAGGCAGTGACCATGGGGATAAATAGGGAACTGACTGTAGAGATGCTTTACAGGTAGAACCGACAGGTCCTGCCTGAGGTCTCATTATGTTGAACATTAAGGGGAAGGTTGAATCCAAGATAACATACAATTTCTAGCTTAGCCAAACTGGTTGATGAGCCTTACATATATGATCTATGACAAAGAAGGAAAAACCTACAACAACGAATTTGAGTAGCCACTGGGAAACTCACATTTAGTGCCCAGTGGCGATATGTACAGTCTGGACGGAGCTTAAGAGAAAGGTGTGAGCTGTAAAATGGAGGGTTGTCTTCCATTCTTAGATGGTAAATGAGGTATGGGAGTGTATGAGTTCACCTAGGAAAAACAGGGTCGCTATTAAATTTGGCTCATTGTTAAAATAATGCCCATCTAGTTGAATGCTTACAATGCCCAGTGAAGCATTTGGTAAACATTCTCTCTCTCACAAAGCCCCGATAGAGTAGGTAGTTTTGATCCTAGTCAAATGGAGGAGGAACATCTAAGAAGTTAAGTGTCTCGCCTACGGTTCCGCACCTACTGGTAGCGTTGCCAGGCTGTGAATTCAGGTCTGTCAGATCAGTGGTTCTTAATCTCTTTTCGCCCCCCCCCGCCAGATTTCAAGAAAGGAGTATGGACCCTCTCTGCCAGAGGCACAGACACATCTCATTTTTTTATGTTCTGGCTCCAGGACTTCACAAACCTGAAGCCCATCCTCTGTGGCCCAGGGAAAGAAGAAAGCCCAAGATGAAACCCTGGAGAGCGTATTTTTGGTGAAGACAAGAGGATGAGGTTGAAACGGTTTCGTTACAAGCTTAGACAGTTGACTCCATTGTAATTAACCACACCAACCCACTCAGGTAATGTTTGCTTTTAATTTTTTTCCTCCTGCCTCTTTCTTGGGGATAATCGGAACAACAGGTATTAGTTGAGTGAAGAAGTTAGAACTTGGGCAGGGAGCTTGCCCAGCAATTAAAGCATATGAGGGTATGGGTAAGTCATGGATGATGGCCTTGATTGGGACATTCAAGGAACCGAACCAGAAGCCGCCCTGCAGAATCTTTGCAGACACTCTCAAGACATTTTATTTGTAATTACCCTTCTGTTAAGTCTTACGATCCTCCTTCCAGGTAATTTGTCTGTGATGAGACAAGTTAAATGGTTTATTCACCGTCACAGAGCTAAGTCCACGTTCAGTTCAGTCTGGCCATTACTGGAAGAGGGGCTGACAGAGGCGGATCCAGGTTACAGAGTTATGATGGTGGCGTAGCACTTCTAGGGACAGGTCAGGGAACAGAGGAATAGGATACTAGGGGTTGGAGTAGAATATCAGGTTTCAGTTTGAACCACAGAGCTGTTCAGAGGTGCTTGAGATTCCTGGGTCCTAGGTGAGACCATGGCAGAGGTTGGAAGTGGCCTGGGGGGCATGAACACTGAAGTTCAGGCCAAGGAGCTGTGAGGCGTGGCTCTTTCTGTGTAGGTTGCCGGTTTCCAAGTGGTTGCGGTTGAGAGAAAGAGCCAGCTGCTTGGTCTGGTGTGTGGAGGATGGAGCGGCTTGGAGGTCTGGCGGCAGTGAGCACAGAGAATTGGTGTATTGGTGGGTGGTGAGCAGCTTCAAAGAGAAGGCATTTTGAATGAGGGTGGAAATCCTATGGCCAGGAGACAGCAGCGCAGACTAGGAAAATGTGGACTTCACGTTGGGCCCACGTTCCTGAGGTATGATTTGAATGAACAGCCTCTAACCCAGAGGAGGACTTCGAGAAATGCAGAGTCCTCAAAACCCAAGTGCAGAGTTCAGCAGCCTTGATACTCTGGTAAACTCCTCAAGGGGGTTGGTAAGATTGTCAGGACGCCACCTAGTAGCAGTCTTGACTAAAGCGGTCACTTCTCTGAGGCCTCCTCGGGATTTCTAGAAGCTAGATGGAGGCCGATGGTTCACTGGCAGATTGTCCCTTTTACTTAAGCTCACAACCAATCTCTACACGAAAATTATGCCAGACCTTTGTGAGTGACAAACGGTGATCCTCCCCTGGACCAAACTGCTACAATTCTTACTGTCTTTTGTAGGTCTTCAGAAACACAAGACTAATGCACGCCTGGGGCTCTATGCCTCTGAAACCCACGTTAGTCCACATTCGAGTTTGTCACGTTTTTCCAGATAGGGATTTAACTTTACTTCCCCATTGCCAATGTGGAGGTGGCAGGTTGCTACAATTTGTAGTTTGTACAGCATCAGGAAGGTGAGAGATTATCGTAGTCCCCCTCCTTTCCCTCTCCTAATCATGAAGAAACAATAAGATTTCAGTGATCAGCCATTAATCCTCTTTAAAAGCCAGGTTAAAAACAGCACCAAGGATTAATCCAAAATTAGGCAGTTTGCTAATGATCAGTAACCTGCTGATGAATTAATACTAACGCTCGGTCAGGCTACTACAGGACTAAAGGTGTTGCATCATAAAATGGGGACAGAATGGGGCAGTGGGGCGGTAATGCGGGGGCAGCAAACTCGAGTGCCGGTGGGCCCGGCAGGTAGTAGAAGGTAACGGGGCCCTGCTGGAGAACCCGTGCTAGCTGGGTAGCTTGATGGGGAAAGTGAGCCCAGAGTTAGCCTCATCTGTCCATTTTTCCACAGAAGCTGGATAAGTGACCTTTGAATTGTGCTTTCAGTTTTTCGAAGGTGACCGTAAATGAATTTTTATCTTGAAAACTAACTGGGGCGGGGGGGGGGTGGTGGCAGGTGTGGCAGTGTTGCAGCTCGTATGTGACCAGTCTCCAACTTCGTATCATCAGGAAGCATCCTTTGCCATCCTGACTGGCTTTGGCCTTTTGAGCTTTTTTTTTTTTTAAAGATTTTATTTATTTATTTGACAGAGAGAGAGATAGCGAGAGCAGGAACACAAGCAGGGGGAGTGGGAGAGGGAGAAGCAGACTCCCCGGAGAGCAGGGAGCCCGATGCGGGGCTCGATCCCAGCACCCCGGGATCATGACCTGAGCCGAAGGCAGACGCTTAACGACTGAGCCACCCAGGTGCCCCCTTTTGAGCTTTTTTGATCCCTACCTGTGGGAAACATGGGCCTGGACCTAAAATGTCTTTGACAAGCCTTTTATTGGGTTTTAAATACTCCACCTGTCCATAAAGCAGACGTTAGCATTCATAATTACATAACAAATGTTAAGTTTGTTAAAAACATCAGTTTAATCTCGATCAAATACAAAAAACTCCGTTTTCAGCTTATTCTATAAAAGTTGGCTGAGGTGGCCCAATTTATTTATCGTATGTGACAGTAGTTTTCTACTAACACTCAGTGTACTAAGAAATATTTTAGTACTATTGCTTCAGTGTTCAGTGTGTTAGTGTTTTCACACACAGAACTGCAGGAGTCTGATTGCTCCCCCGCTCTGCAGATGCGGGGGAGGGGCTCCCAGAGATGAAGGCCTTTCTCCCTGCATCAGGCAGCTAGCGTGAGGAGAGCTGGGACCAGGATTTGGTTTTTCTGGCCTTCCTGTCAGTGCTGTTTCTCCCATACCGTATGGCCTCATTTAAAAAGAGATGTGTCGCATTCGAACTTTGTTTTCACCTCCAAACTGATACTTCTAGGCTAGCAGTGTTCCTCTGGGACTTGTAATTGCATAGAGTAACTTATTAACAACATGTAACAAAAGCTCCAATTTTGTATTAAAAACTACATTTGCATAGTATTAAATGTGGCAAGCATGAAAATGTTGACAGTAGCTGTCCCTGCTGGGTGGGACTACCAAGGCCGTCCACCTTACTTAGTATCTTCAATTTTTTTTGCAATGAGCACACATTCTTTTTCAGGAAAAAAAAAAAAAAGGAAAAAATGGACTCCGTCACCTCAAAACTGTATTGTTTCCCTCATAAGTAAGTTATCAGCTTCTGGAGTTTTCAGTTTCCCTATCTTGAACTCGGAATGGATAGCACTTGTTTCTTTTGGCTTCCCTTACCTATCACCCTCGCCTACTAATTTTAGACAAGTTGGGCTGAAATAGTGAAAGAAAAATAAAATCAAGTACATTTTAAGCAAGCAGAGGGAAAAAAAAAAAAGTGTTTTGAGAATTCCCTGTCTAGACCAGGAGTTAGTCTAAGCCTTCAATGAAAAGCCAGAATTGCTCTGTGATCACATCCGTCCCCGCGGTCTTAGAGGAGGGAGCCCAGGGAAAGGGCTATTTTAAGAAACTGACGTTTCAATCCTACTTTTTTCCCTTTAGCATGAACTGCAATGAGTCAATTTGCTAAGAACAGAATTCTCATTTTTGAACGGACCCAAGGAACACAGTGAGTTCTCAATGACTACATGTTGGATTTAAAATTGCCCTGATTTTCAGGATCATGGGTTTAGAATACTTATATTCACATTTTCTTCAAGAAATTATAGTGATTATTGTTAAGGTTTTATAAATAAGCATTTTCGGGGATCCGTAAGTGGATATTCTCCAATGCTTAAGGCCTATGCAGCATTGACTAGCCTGCCATCCACCGTGGCGCCCGCAGGAGAGCGCGGTCACCCCCCGCCCCGCCCCCCAAGCACCACACTGACGCTAGCATGGTCGTGAACTGTGTCGTTGGAATCGTGCTTTGATTTCCCAACCTTCATGATTTCTAGTTTACTTACGTTTTTTATCATGAATGAATGTTGAATTGTATCACATTATTTTCCATCGACTGAGAGGCTTTCTTCTCTAATGTTAATGAATCATTCCGATCGGCCCATAACTAAAACAGCATGTAAACTACAAAAGCAGACTTCTCTCCCCTTCCTTTTACAGTACAATGCCATTTCCCATTCTTTTTTTTTTTTTTAAAGATTTATTTATTTGACAGAGAGAGAGACAGCGAGAGAGGGAACACAAGCAGAGGGAGTGGGAGAGGGAGAAGCAGGCTTCCCGCGGAGCAGAGCGCCCGATGCGGGGCTCCATGACCGGAGCCGAAGGCAGACACTTAACGACTGAGCCACCCAGGCGCCCCTCCCATTCTTTTTTTTTTTTTTTTTAAGATTTTATTTATTTATTTGAGAGAGAGAGAGCTCATGAGAGGGGAGAGGGTCAGAGGGAGAAGCAGACTCCCTGTCGAGCAGGAAGCCTAATGTGGGACTCGATCCCGGGACTCCAGGACCGTGACCTGAGCCGAAGGCAGTCGCTCAACCAACTGAGCCACCCAGGCGCCCCCTCCCATTCTCTTTTTAACTCAGCTCTACCGAGATGGCTTTGTCAGAGTCAGCATCCAAAAAGCTTGGGGTCATCCCAGACTTTTCCTCACCCCCCCCCCCCCCCCCCTTCTAATCTTTCAGCAAAGTCGGCTGCCTGCCCAGTCCACACCATCATCAGGCATCCCCTCCAGCCGGTGACACGTCAAAGGCCATTCCTTGGCTTAAAACCTCCAGTGACTTTCCCTCTTTCTTCGCCCAGATATTTGCATGTTCCTCCTCTATTTAAATGTCACCTTAGCAGAGGCCTTCTGTGACACCCCATGGGAGAGCTCATCACAGCCTACCTCTCTCTCTCCTTTATCCGGTTTTAGATTTCTTTTTTTCTAGCACTTAGCCCCATCTGACTCACCGAGCTTATAAGAGAAAAACAAGGAACAACTTTGTTTTCCTTACTGTAGGTCTATTTGTTGGGGGGAAAAGATCCCATTGCCAATATCAATATAGGTTTTTTTTTGTGGTTGTTTTTAAGCAGTGGTGAGATTGGCAGATTCTGGAATCCAGGGTTATGGTTGCCTCCTAAGTGTTTAGTTATGGACTACTATATGGCATGTACTCTTTCTAAAATTCAGGAGACTTGGGTAAGATATGAAGGGTTTGTATTATCCCTACTGATTTGAACTCACTCAGGCATTGTAGTCTCGGATTACAGTCTCAAATGACATAAAATGACCTTATTTTAACATTACTGGTCCCTATCCTTAAAAGGGGGATATATTAAGAAAAATAAATTGAAACAAACAACAATGCAATATTTATTTTATACAGTTGAACTGGGTACATAGTAAACTATAAAAATTCCAAATAGTTATCTCTAAAGGAAATCCTTTGTTTACATGGTTTTACATATTAATTACTCTGGAAAGTTTCTGAACTCTGTTTAGTAGTAGATCGCCTTTCTTGATAGTTTCTTGGTACTGCCAGTTCTTGCTATCGGGCCTATAAATAAATTCAAGAAAAAATGAATTATTTACCAGTCACATTACTCCATAACAAGAGTCGACCTACTTTTAAAAGAATGCCCCTTATTCTAACACACAAATGACGTACAAACTTAGCAGTACCTGTTGGTCTCCACTATTTCATTTACTTTATCTATTTTGCAGTGTAGTCTCCCTGCAGCAATAAATCTGGACAGCTCCCTACAATTAAGAGAGGGGGGGGGGGGAAAGAAGGGCATTAGAGTATGAGCCTTACACAAAATTCTTAAACTGCACTAAATACATGCTTCCACTCCTCTCAAGGTAACATTCAGTTGGCTTCCCGTCTGCGCTTTTGACTATGCAGCAGCTGGGACAATCATCCCAGAAGATTAAATCACTTACTGGAATAAACGGCAAATTCATATTTGAGTGTACGTATCAAAGAATGAAATCATTCGTAAGCACATCTTTAAAGCTTCAGAGAAAAACTTGGAGGCAGAAAAATAATAAGGAAATAATGAAACAGCAGATGATGCTCAGGATTTTCAAATTAAGAATATGCCACAAGAAATAAGGATCAGGAATGCACAGCTGATACTAATCTGCTGTGAAAAAGTATTTCTGAATATCTATTACAGTCATAACCCAAACATCAAAATTAAGATAGGTAGAACATGCTTACACATAAATCTCAATAAGCATGAGTAATGAAACACTATCAAAGATTGTCTACCAACAAAGAGGAAAAAAAGTAAATGCTTAAAAATGTACAAGAGCTATATGAAGACTTTACATGGAAAGATGACTGCTTTAAAATAAAAATCTGCTTGTAATAGAATTGTTAAATTTAAAAATTATATGACCAGTTACTCTCCCAGATACTAAAACATCTCGATCCTAGCACATAAACAACAAAAGTGCCATTTGAAATCCACGGGAAAGAGCTGCTTTGAGACAAATCCTAGGAAAAAAACTGATAAATCTGGTTACATACAGAGAATGTTCACATAGGATAATACCACCAAACCAAGTCACAAACTAAACGACAACGTGGATAGAAGATGTTTGCAGGAAAAAATGGGGGGGGGGGAATTCCAGACAAAAGGCTCATTTAAAAACAGAGGCAAAGTACATACACAAAAAAGATCAATTTTACTCATTAAAAATGCAAATTAAAGCTATAATGAAATGCCATCATTCTAGGGAGAACAAAGCATAATGGAATGTTGAGGAAAGTCAGAGACAAACACCGTGTCTCACACTTACTGGAGAGCAAGTAATATAATTAGATGAGAAAGTGTGTTACTTGGATTTGTGCTTTAAAAGTGTCAAGTATCATAACTAATTGCCCCAGTAGTCAGTGGTGAAAAGACCCACTATGCTTTCTGTACTAGTTGTGTCCAAAAAAAAAAAAATCTATGAAAAGGAACTAATTCTTAATGCTTTCTCATTCTTCTTAATAAAGTGTTTTTAATAAGGAAATGTATAATTTTGGAAAATCTGGTTATGAGCTTCAAAAAGCCTGAACACAAAAAAGTTACTGCTATTGGAAGATCTTAAGCTGGAGGTCATCCTAAACTAGCAAGCACTGTTCAGTTACAGAGCATGCCCTATTTCTATACTCCCTGTCAAAATATATTTCGATCCAGTTGCTACAGTGTCCAGTCTTTTTCAACTGTTTGAGTTCTTTTACTGAGTGGCTTTCTACACTTGGGTTCATTTTCCAGACACTTAAATAGTTCCATCTCCACAGGGAACCCATTTGCAACTATTATTCCGGGACTGAGGTTCACAGAGAAAATCATACAAGATCTAAAAGCCTTCCTAGTCCCACCCTAAACTTGAGACAGGGGGAAACCTCTGAAAGTGGTTCTGACTTACAAAGAAGCTCCAGGGATGCACTCTGACTCAAGAACGCCCTCTGCTGAGGTGAGGACGGACTGCCCCATTCTAAGAGCCGTACTGTCCACACACCTAGGCGGACGGCGAGGCTGCTGCCCGCACCAGCATCACTGGACTTGAGGCCTTCACGTAACCTCTGCCCAGACTACTTGAGGAGAGCCTGGCACTTAAAGCACTGCTTATCTCAGTTCCTGTACATACTGCCACACACTCTATCCAGTACAACTAGGCTACTGGTTTCAAAAACATGTATCTGTGCTATTTCTTCCATTGGGAAAGCACTTTTTTCCTTAGCTTCTTACAAAAAATCTTAAAGCAGCAACATCCAGTCTACAGGTCCACCAGAAGGCATCTGTGGATGTGTCCATTTCTCAGGCACTTCAGTCAGATACAATGACTCCTAGGTATGCTCATTCTGAACTATACGCATCAAGAATAATCTGGGCACAGCTTCCTTTCTGGTTACAACAACAAAATTTAACTCCAAATGTCCTATGTTTCCATTCAAGTCCCATTCCCAGCTTTAGAGCCAAACCACTTGTCATCTCCCTATGTGCCAATCAAACACATCCCAGGATGACTCATCTTCCCCAGCCATGATTTCTCCAAGCCCTGAGCGTGGTGGCTCATACACAGAAGGTATGCAGTAATGATGACCCGAGTATTTACTGAACAACCAACCTACCAATCAGATTTGCATCCATTTCAAACAGAAGACCTACCAACAAAGTTGTGTAACACAGTGCATGGGTTTCTAACCTTAAACCTGTCAACAGTAGCGTTTCCTCAAATAACGGACCCTTCCTATTCTCCCGACAATATCTTACTGAGTCTAAGGAAGTAGAGAAGTGGAAGAATGGTGTAGAATTATGTTCAACTTACCAAATCAGACCCTCCTTAAAAAAGGATTTCACCTAAAATGATTTTTATAAGGGAGGAGAAAAAGAATCTGGGAAAACCCAGATGTGAATTGGGTATCAGAAATTTAAAACAAGATCTTAGGTAACAATTAGAGCTCTATACAACTTTTGCCTTTAGAGCTGGTCTGCAAACATAAAGGGAAAAAACTGAAATACCACCTGAAATGTACCACGTCTGGAATGCAGAAGTCATTGTAATGACTTACAAGAAGGAAGGCTGCAGTATGTCTAAGTGACATGTTCCTGCTTTAGTTCATCCTACCCAAAATTTCATGTGAGCCTCAAATGGCCCCCACGTAGTGAAAGCTGTATCACCTCCAAGGCACAGTTAAGAAACTGAGGAAGGGACAGAACCAGACCAAGGCCACAGGGCTATTCAGTGGCAGAGCTAGAACAAGGAGCCAGGCCAACCCTGTTCTTCATGCACTCCTCACCACGGTAAGCCACTCGTTCCCCTGAGTCATGAGAATCACACTCATAATGGCCATCCCCCATCCCAGTAACCAGCTCTCTTGGGCAGTGGTAACCAGACTTAAATTTCAAAAATTAGTTCAATTCCAAAATAAAACTAACCTAGGAAGACCAGCCTTCTATTTTGGTAAGGATAATTTTTAAGATGCAAAACTATCACTGCCTTTTTTCTTTCAAAGGAAGAGAATAAGGGGATTCCTGGTGGTGATTGCCAGACAGTTTAGGTTATACATAGATCTTATGTACTGGTGTCTGAAACTCTGGAGTGGTTAAAAAACAGGATATGTAATAAAGCAGATACAACAACATGTTAATTATAGAATCAATCACTTATGGGAATTCACTATTTCCTTAGAATTTCCTACATGTTTGAAATTTTTCGTAATAAATTAGAAAGATCAAACCCCTAAAAAGAGAATTTTTTTTTTTAAATGAAACATACCATCACTGAATTTTACCAAATGACCATCTTTTCTACCACCAGCACTTAACAGATCTATCTTTGGGAACCACGGATCCAGATACACTAAGGAAAGCACATACTCTGTGCAAGTCTCCCACACTCCACTCCCACCACCCTAGTCCAGGCCACCGTAATAGCTGCTCCATGAGCTCCTGTATTCAACAGCCCACCAAGTCTCCCTGTCCCCCCGAGGTCTGTGTAAGACAGGGTTTCATGCTTGATCACTCATGCTTAAAATCCTCCAATGGCTTCCCACAGGACCTAGATTAAAACCCAAGCTCCATACCATGGCCTACCAAGCCCTGCACAAACGTACACGTGCCTGAGTCTCCCACTGCTGCCCCTCCCCCACCACTACCTCCATGGCAGCCACACGCATCTTTTTGTTGCATTATCTCAAGATTCATTTCTATCTGAAATTACCTTACGTATTTATTTGCTTACTTGCTAACTCTCCCCATATAAAAAGCATCAAATATTCAAGTCCATGACGACAAGGACCTTACTTTTAAACAATGCCAACCATACAGTAATGGCTTAGTATTTGATGAATCATTGATTTAAGGGCTAAAAGTCTCATCTTTAACAACTAATGTGACCAGAATTGCAGCAGCAACCAAAAACAATGAAGGCATTATCAGAGAAAATATGACCTTAATGTGAAACATGAGAGTGGCCTCTAGGAGTCACCACCATTAACAGCAGTGTGGTCCACAAAGAAGGGACAGAATACTCCTGTCATAACACCTGGTCTGACTTAACCACTCTACAACTCAGTATTCCCAGCTGTTAATAAAAGGGGCACATCATGAAGGCAGATGACAGATGATTATTCTGATAATGTTTAGAGAAAAATTATTTTTTTTTATAATTGAGGGAAGCAATGTAAATGGAGAAAATGTATTAAGTTGAGACATTAAATAACTTTAAGAGATATGCATTAACATATTATTATTTATACTTACTGATCAATGAATTCCACACCAACACCAAAGGCTTCTGCCATATAGCCAAGAGTTAATGACCTATAGGATTCCAGCAGCTGGCTGTATGCATGAATTCTCATTTCTCTGACATAGTATCGATAGTGAGGAGCAAAAAGCCAGTCCTTTTTCATTTCCTGTTCCACAATAGCTGCAATGAATAAGACGACAAATTATAAGAGATAGAGCTTTTAGAAATAAGACTGAATGGTAAAATGTACAGAGGATATTGATCAGCAATCCAAACAAATACAAATTATTTTACTAAATAACTACTATGTATCACTACTCAGAATAGTGAGGATATGGCAGTAAACCAAAAGACAAGATCCCTGCTGCCACAGAAACTAAATTTTCAAAGAGCAGAGATAAATGAATAAACAAAATACTCTTAGTAACAAATTCTGTGTTGAAAATAAGACAGGGCGACTAGGAGGCCTTCTGCTGGATTGGGGTGGACAAGGAAGACCTCTCGGAGGAGCCAGGCAAATAGCAGGAGGCACAGAGCAATGCAAATAATGCAGAAGTTGTTGTCATCCCTCTCCGCCCCCCCCCACCCCCCACCCCCATGGGAAGAACCAGGCTCAGCCCAGAAGAGAAAGGAGGACAGATTCAGTATAAAGCAGCGGAGGGGGGCAGCTACAGGGATATGGAAGGTGAGCAAGACAAAAGAATCAAAAATAGACTTGTGTCTCTGGCTTTAACAAGAAGCAAATCCCTGGAGAAGAATTTTTGTTTTCTGGTTTTGGAGATTTTTTTGGAGGGGCCAGGGCAAGGGAGATGCACAGTGTTCAAGTGGATTCACCTGCGCATCCAAGTGAAGATACCAAGGAGATACTTAAGTATGGGTCTGGCACTCACTGAAAAGTCTGGGGCTGGAGACGTGATTTTGGGAATCACTGCCATCCAGATATATTTGATGACAGAATGAAGATGGAGACAAGGGCAATGACCAAGTCTGAGACAGTCACTGAGAGGTCTAACGAAGGATGAGGTGGTAGGTCGGGGGGAAACAAGGCTGTGTTATTGTACAAGAGAACAAAATTGTGGCAAGATGGAAAGGTTGCTCAACATCAAAAGAGATAAGGATGAGTAAGGCTACACATGGTTTAGCAACACGGAAATCAATGGCCTTAAAATGAGATGATGCTCATTCTCACAAAAGAAATGCATAAACATCAAGTCATTATGTTGTACAGCTTAAACTTTGTTTTATGTCAGATCTCAATAAAACTGGAAAAAAAATACAGTAAGAAAATCTATGGTAGAGAATGGGAAGAAAAATGTTGGTCAGGATGGGTCACATTCATAAACCAAACATAAAATATCTTCTGTCATTTATGTGCCATTTAAAAGAAGACTCAAGAGTTCAATAACTGTCCTTGGAAACAAACAAGAAATGAATAAAATATGAATATATTTTTCTCCTCTCAGACTGGCTAAGAGTGGAGGGGGGAGGGGATGGGGGGAAGGCTCTCTTCAAATGATGTAAATTGAGGGGCACGCCTCACTGGCTCAGTTGGACTGTGCAACTCTTGATCTTGGGGTCGTAAGTTTGAGCCCCATGATGGGTGCAGAGATTAAAAATAAAATCTTTAAAAAAAAGATCAATGTAAATTAAAAGAAGTAGAAACTGTGAAACTATACATTAATCAGCATAGGGAACATAGTAATGTATTAACTTTGTACGGTGACAGTAACTACATTTATATGGGTCATCATTTTAAAATGTACATAAACATCAAATCACTATGTTGTACATCTGAAATTGACACTGTATCTCAGTTATACTTCAGAAAAAAATTGCGTAAATATAAATTGGCACAATATTGCTGGAGGGCAACAGTGATCAAGATATAATGTATTTTCACTTTGTAAAATTCACTTCCTTGGATTTTTTTCTTAACAGTAAGGAAGTAGAAAAGATGAATTATAAGAAAATGTTCAAAACAAAGTTGCTCACAACAGAAGAAAACTGTAAACAGCGTAATTTTTTTTATCTAGAGGATAAATTATGGCACATCCAACACACTGAAATAGAAGGTCTTCTAAAAGGATAACTAGAAGCTCCAAGGAGCTCCACCTGTTTGATTTACCACTACATCCGCAGTGTCTGATACAGGACAACTACTCAAGTCATTGAGTTGACTCAATGACCAACTATTTTTATAGAGTCATGAAAAGATACTCGCATTATATCGTGAAGAGAAAAAAAGCCACTTAGAAAACAGCACGTAAAATACACCCACATATGTTTAATGGTGTTACGTGCTTATATCTCTGGATACAAATGTCCCTGTAGGACACACTTGAAACTTGATAGTGGCAGTCACCTCTAGAGAAAGGAATCTTGACAGGTTAGGGAGAACCTTTTTCTTCTTCATAGGACAGTTCGAAATTTTTCCATGGGTGTGTATAACCCTGGGTTTTTGGTATATTGTTTTCCATTTCTTAAAGGGCATTTAAATGAACAAAAGGTTTGGAAAGATACATAAAATCTTAAAATGGTTATCTGTGGAAGAATTTTGTGAGTGAACATGTGTATGGATTTGGGAACAGGGCCTTCTCTATTTTTAATTTTAAAAACAACTGGGTATTACCTAGGATAGGATGCAGTTTCCTTTTTCAAATGAAATATTTTAAAGTACATACATTATGAATATTCAGGGAAGCAAACAGGCTCACAAAACCAAATAAATCCTACATGTCTCAGTACACTAGAGAGAATAAAGGATACAAATAATGATGACTATCATCAAAGAAAATTTATCCTGTTTTCTGCATTTAAAATATCTGGGAGGGGCTCCTGGGTGGCTCAGTCAGTTAAGCGTCTGCCTTCCGCTCTGGTCATGATCTCAGGGTCCTGGGGTCGAGCCC
Source organism: Neomonachus schauinslandi (assembly GCF_002201575.2). Taxonomy (NCBI): domain Eukaryota; kingdom Metazoa; phylum Chordata; class Mammalia; order Carnivora; family Phocidae; genus Neomonachus; species Neomonachus schauinslandi. The sequence continues at coordinate 183,445,830 of NC_058403.1, read as the reverse complement.
CGTATTGGGCTCCCTGCTCAGCGGGAAGCCTGCTTCTCCCTCTCCCACTCGCCCTGCTTGTGTTCCCTCTCTCACTGTGTACACTCTCTCTGTCAAATAAATAAATAAAATCTTTAAAAAAATAAAATATCTGGGAAATGTACACATTTGGTAGAGATAAGTTTCACCCACAGTGTTCAAATAAAAGATTGCGGTTAGGAATGGGGACAGTAGGAAAAGATTAATATCTAAACAATTCAAAGGTTTCCCAACGCCATGAATTTCATTTTTTTCTCACTTTCCTCTTAAATTAACTAACACAACAGATTTGCACAGAGCACGCAATAATGTACAGGCAATGTGCTGGTGTCCAGTTCCTTACAAAGATTAAAAAAAAACAAAAAACAACCTGCTCCCAATAATTCCAGTTAGTAGAAGGAACAAACAGAAAGAATCACAAAATAACATACTATTTTAAAATGGGGCACATGACCAAAAAGCACACAAAAGAGGTTCAACATCAGAGAGATCAGAGAAATGCCAATCAAAACCACCAGATACCACTTACACACCCAGTAAGAAGCCTATAATCAAAAAGACACAACAACAGGGTGCCTGGGTGGCTCAGTTGGTTGAGCGACTGCCTTCGGCTCAGGTCATGATCCTGGAGTCCCGGGATCGAGTCCCGCATCGGGCTCCCTGCTCGGCAGGGAGTCTGCTTCTCCCTCTGACCCTCCCCCCTCTCATGTGCTCTCTTTCATTCTCTCTCAAATAAATAAATAAAATCTTAAAAAAAAAAAAAAAAAAGACACAACAAGTACGGGATGTGAGGAGACTGACACACACACACTGCTGGCGGGAATGTAAAATGGTGTAACTGCTTTGGAAAACAGTTTAGCAGTTCCTCAAAAGGTTAATCAAAGCATTACTGTATGACCCAGCAGCTCCACTACTAAATATACACACCCCCCCCCAAGAGAAAAACCATAGGTCTATACAAAACGTAGACAAATGTTCCTTATAGCCAAAAAGGGGAGACAACCCAGACGTCCATCAACGGATGAAGGGATTGTAAAAATGTGGTATTTCCATATAATGGAGTATCAGTCAGCCATAAAACGAAATGGAGCACTCACTGAGACATGCCAAAGCACGAATGACCCAAGAAAGGATGATGTTAGGGAAAAGGAACCAGGCACAGAGTGTCGCACAGATATGATGCCATTCATATGAAATGTGAGAGTAAGAACACACAAATCTATGGAGATAGATCAGTGGTAGCTGGGGGAGGAACAGGAAGTGACTGCTCAATGGGAACAGAGTTCCTTTTGCAGTGAAGATGTTCAGGAATTAGTGATGACGGCACAACCTTGTCAAGATGATAAAGCCACCATATTTTACACATTTTAAACTGGTGAATTTTGTATTTATATATCAAGTAAAAAAGGGGGCATAAAATGAGAGCTCCCCAGAAATGCAGGGAAGGGATTCATTCTGAGTGAGGAAGGGAAAGGCCCCACATTTGAACAGTAATTCTGCAATACGATCTTGTGTGCAAATGCACCTGTGTATACATTTGAGAAATTGAGGCCAGGCAGGTAACTCATCATACGCCAAGGGCCCTGATTCCCCCATTACACAGGGCAAGTAGTATGAATTCTTGTGTGTATGAATACATACTTGTATTCATACACACAATTCATTCATACTTGTATGAATACATACTACTTGAAGCAGCCTAACTTTCATGCATGGAGAAAGCACTCCATAAACACTGGGCCAAAACCCACTTCAGAAATAGACCAAGCATTGGGGAGCCTGGGTGGCTCAGTTGATTAAGCGTCTGACTCTTGATTTCGGCCCAGGTCATGATCTCACAGTTGTCAGACAGAGCCCCGCGTGTGATTCTCTCTCCCTCTTCCTCTGCCCTTCCCCCTGCTCTCTAACATAAATAAATCTTCAAAAAAATTTTTCTAAACAAACCTTTAACAGCGTAAACATCAATCTTACCTCTTGGGCCATATAAAAACAGTCTGCTAACCCCCCTCTTCTAAACAAAAAGGGGCAAAAAAATGGAGCCACAGTAATCAAAGACCTGCAGCAAAGACCTGCACGGTCTGTCACATATGTGAACAATCATCTTAGTTATCTGCATACAGGATCAGGATTAAGACAAAGCAGATCACTGAAATGAGCAGCTCTATCCTTACCTAAGGACTGGAAGAAAACTGAGTAACGACACTCATAGAGTGAAAACAGGTACTGCCGGACCGCTGGAAGGCTATGCAGCACCTCGAGGATCTCGGCTCCTTTAATTACCTACAAATGAAAAAAAAAAAACCAACAAAAACAAAAAACACACAAATGTATGCCTTAAGGTGTATTTAGGTTAGAAAAGTTTGGAGTAATTTCTAAATATGAGTATTAAAGATTCAGGCATTACCTTTTCCCTGAGATCTGGTCTTTCTAAGGCAATCATGCTGACGTAGACAGTGTAAGTCACAAAGGTCTTATAATCCATAAGTTCATAGGATGTGAATGTTGACACTGTGTCAAGGAAGAGTTCAGCTGCCTGTTTGAAATCACGAATAGCCACACAGTAAAGACCTTGATATACCTTTAGGCGGTTTCTCCTGTCCCAATCTCCTCCTTCCTCTATTAAGCTATAAATAAAAAATAGTAAGGTCACAATCTGGAAACAGACAAGGCCACCTTTTGTAAGTGTTGTGTTCTTTTCAAACAGAAAACAACAACTTGAATCAGAAGACAATATTTAAAGAAAATATCTTACTAAAAAGCACATCAATTATTTGACCTAATTTACTAGTTGTAAATAAAATAGGTAAATTTCTTACATCGGTTTCTTATTTATAGCATAATTTACAGGAAATATATCGCCATCATTAAAAAGTACCTTTTGGCCTTCTCTGTGTTTCGTGTGATGAGATCATTATCCATATAAAATAATCCAATCCTAAGAAGATAGAACACAATATCCAGTCGGTGACCCAAGGCCACAGTTTTGTCGTATGTCTTGCGAAAGGCTGTCAGAGCACCCTCCTGTCAAGAGAACCAAGGCAACAGGTGAGAAAAGGTTAAAAGTTTCAAATGCTATCAGCTGTCTGGAATTCTCTTAAAAAGGGGCAGAGGGAATAGGTAGGAATAAGATATCCACGAACTGGTAACGCTGAAGCTGGGTGATAACTGCATGGAGGGGGGAGGGGTTCAGTATACTTTTCTCTCCACTTGTATAAAGTATAAAAAATACATCAGATATGCCTAAGCATATACTTAACAGTCTAAAAAATAATGTAAGAAAAACATTCAATTTATTCTCAATTGTTTCAACATTCTTTGTTGTACATATTCAGCATTTTTTCCCTTAATTACAATTTATTATACCACTATCCTGTAAATTATCACACTACTTTAAGGGTAACGGAAGCTTTACCTTAGTCACTGACCATGAGAATACAAAGGAGTATTTAAATATATAAGTCTGTGTCAAAATATTGTGGAATAAAATGTTTCTATTGCTTTAAAGACACAAACATGAATAAAATCATTTGTCTGTATGTGGTAATTCTTAGTCTGTGTCTGGGTTTATGTAATTGTAAGTTATACCTCACAAGTTAGTAAGGGGGGCTCGTAAGACAGTAATGGGCACACCTGGCACTCAGATCTTGGTTTCTAAATACAACTCCCCGCCCCCACATGCTAAAAGAAACCAAGGATCCTTGGAGAAATGGATGATTCCAGGTTTGAAGAGTAAAAATAACAGGTGAGCCTGTAACAGCTTGTTGCGTGAGAAAATAAGGAAGACCAAGGAGATGTCAAACAAAGACGACTTCTTGAAGGAGCTTCCACTAACATGCCTGTAACAAGATGAGTACCATAAAGAGTAATGACTGTGAGCAATGGTAACACAGCGAATAATAAAAATCCATTAAATAAGTTAATAATATATTTAAAATGAGAGTAAACAGGAGAGAAAAAAAGAAAGCTCTTCTTTTTAGAAAAATGCTACTTAATAAACATGGAAAATGACATGAGCACATCACCAATATAGAACTCCTGATGTTGACTCAAGCATGTTCTTGTTGAAATTCCTCAAATCCAGAACCAAAAGCTTTAAGTTTCTCATTTACATCTAATAATGTATCCTCTTTAAAACCAAGCCACATCACACAACTGAGAAAACCACACAAACTGTTGGCTATTTTTTTAAAAACATTTATTCATTTGAGAGAGAGACAGCACACACTCATGGTAGAGGGACAGAGGGAGAAAATCCTCAAGCAGACTCCCTGCTGAGCGCAAAGCCCGTCGTCATGGGGCTGGATCTCAGGACCCTGAGACCATGACCGAAGCTGAAATCAAGAGTCCGACGCTCAACCAACTGAATCACGCAGGCACCCCCATTAGCTATTTTTAAGTTGTTCTGTATTTCCCAAATTTTGACAATGACCAAATCTTAAATTTACAATAAGAAAAATCTTGTTTTAAACCTAAAATGGGATGCCTGGGTGGCTCAGTCGCTTGAGCGTCTGCCTTTGGCTCAGGTCATGATCCCAGGGTCCCGCATCGGGCTCCCTGCTCAGTGGGGAGCCTGCTTCTCCCTCTGCCTTCCGCTCCCTGCTTATGCGCTCACTCACTCTCTCTGGCAAATAAAATCTTTTAAAAAATAAACAAACCTAAAATAATAGTTCTTATCACTAACATTTGAGCTCTCTGCCCCTATCTTTAATCCTCATTAAGCAGGAACTGTTGTTACCATATTTTACAGATGAGGAAACAGAGAGTCCAGTAAATGGTATTACTGAAACCAGAACTTTAACCCAGGCAATCTGATCCAAGAACCCATACTAGTACTTTTTATACTGATGCCATGACATCTGTCATGTAAATACTTCAGGATGCACTGCTTAAAATTAATGACATTCAAAGCCCATCCTCCTAACCACTATTAACACAACTGCTAAATTAAATTCAAAAGATGTAATACCTGTGGACATCCGTCTCATGCAGTGATAGGAAAGTACCGATCAGGTTGGCCACTACTGGAAGAAATGGCCACATATATTAAGACAAAAGTCCTTCCTTGTCCCAACAATTCCATTTCCCAGAATATACCCTAGAGAACAGCATATATCCACAAGGAGGCACATTCAGGCAGGTTTCTCCATCAGCAGCTTGTACTAGCAAGAACAGCTGAAAACAACATCCATGTCCACCAACAGCTCAAGAGTTAAGTAAACTTTAGCACAGCCTTACAGTGGACTAGCTAACAGCTGACCAGAAGACGTATCCCGGTTATATACATTAACGTGGAAAGGTCATGATACAATGCTGAATGAAAAAGTAAACAGGACAACATGAGTTCACTGTAGGCCCACTTACTAAAAAAAAAACCTTTTTTGTATTTCATTTTTTTTTTTTTAAGATTTTATTTATTTGACAAGAGACACAGCGAGAGAGGGAACACAAGCAGGGGGAGTGGGAGAGGGAGAAGCAGGCTTCCCGCTGAGCAGGGAGCCCGATGTGGGACTCGATCCCAGGACCCTGAGATCATGACCTGAGACGAAGGCAGACGCTTAACCATCTGAGCCACCCAGGCGCCCTAATTTTTTTTTTTTTTTAATCTTTACATGGGGCTCAAATTCATGACCCCGAGACCAAGGGTCACGCGCTCCACTGACAGCCAGGTAGGTGCCCTCAAAACCAATTTTTAAAAATATAATACTACCTAATTTACGTGCCTGTAAATATATAATAAAACAACTTAAAATGCTCACCTTTGAGAAGATAGGGAATAAAGAAAAATCAAATAGAACTTCAGCATTAAGTCTAATGTTCAGTTTCTTATAAGGAGACTATTACTTGTATAAATAATAATTTTTTAAAATTCAACAGTACCAGTGGTTTCCAACCAACGTGAGAAAAGTGGACTACTAAACTACTAAGAATGATCCCAATTTTGTAAGAGCAGTAAACCAACAAATCTTTGCAAGAGCCCTTAAGTTTTACTGACAAAGAGAAGAACACACACACCCGCCTGGACAGGGGATAGAAAGAAAACTTTTTCTTGACTCATTTTTGTGCTGATTCGCTAGGCCAGGTAAGCACATTACCTTTGCGCTTTTTTTTTTTAAAGGAAGTGAATTTTTGAAATAGTGCCTCTCTGCGGGGACCATCTCCACTCACCTTGTCGCCTATCCGGCACAGGTACTCGGCCTTGGCCATCATGGCATCCCGGATTTCGCTCTCTCCCAGATTCTTCTCTGCATCTTCCAGCTCCTCGTCCAAACGTTTCAACTCTTCCTCGTTCGCCTTCTTCATTTTATTGAGCAGGTCCGTGTCCATCTGCCAGTCGAGGGATTTGCACAAGGCTTCGTAATAAGGAGCCATGTCTGAGAGCCAAAAAGAGGGACAGGACTTACAAGCCGGCGCCCCTGGTACCCTCAAAATCAGTGTCCACCCCCTTCTTACACACACACACACACCCACCCACCCGTCGGCTCATCCACCACTCCCCTCCCTGTGACCAGGAAGGCATGGGACAGAAAAGCCTGGCAAAGAGCTTGGCAAAACGTAGACGTCTGCTGCCGGGAGACGGCTCAGACACATCCTCAGACATCTATGTTCAAGTCTACACAGCCCAGGGGCACCGACCCCACTCCACCCCGTCATGCGGACAGCTGACCTCTCCTACAGGGCTGCCCCAGCCCGGGCCCGGTCGCTAAGAACAGCAAGTCCTGAGCCTCTCTTCCGGGCCTGGCTCGGAGCTCGATCCCTCGGCATATCCCCCCAAAGCTGCTTTCAGAGAAGGGCCCCCACGGATGCAGACCCCCCAACCGAGAGCAAGCCTGGAGGGCCCCGAGGACACCCCCCACCCAAGCCCGGAGCCCCTTCGGGGAAAATGCCCGCAGGCTCCGGGGCGCGGGGCCAGCCCAGGCCTAGGCCGCTGACTCGGCGCTCGCGCGGGCCTCACTATTATCCCGGACGGCCGCCATCAGCTCGTCGCGCACGGCCGCGTCCCCGCGGTGCTCGGGCAGGCTGAGCAGGAAGCGCAGCTGCGCGATGCGCAGGTCGGGGTTCTTGGGCAGACCCTCCTCCTCTAGGTTCTCCAGCGGCATCTCGGCAGCGGGGGTAGCAGCTGAGGGCGGACGGCAAGTCGGCGCGGACTCGCGGCGGTTGCGGCAGCGGAAGCGGGAGGAGTGGGCGAGGGCGCCCGGCCGCCTCCGGCCCGGCTTCCGGTCCCGGGCCAGCCTCCGCCAGCAGCGCCTTCTGCTGGACAGGCTTCGGAACACCTCACCCGGCCTGAGCGCCGGCGCCCCCGTGTGGTCACGAACGGCTTTCCCTCGCTCCTGGCCGCGACAGACAGTCCCAGGATACGGGCCGCCCAACTCGGAAGATCCATTTTCCGAAACTCTCCCTCCCTCCCTTTTTAGCTAGTCTACTTTTCATCCTGTTCGAACTGACAGGAGCTGGCAAGCTTTTGAAATTTTTGAAAATATCATCATCATCCCATCACCATCACCAACAATAAAAACAGACTCTAAAATTTGTGGAGTCCTTCCTCTTTGCCTGAGCAAGATTGTGTATCAGCTATTTAGCAATGCAGAAATAAAAGCCTCTGAGCACAGCTCTAAAACCCATGTTCCGCCAGTCTAAGAAAATGCCACATTAATATTTTGTTTATGCATAATTTAAATCACTGCATGCCTGCATTTTCAGCCTCTTTTTGTTCTTGTAACTACAGTCTTCAGACTTGGTAATGGTCACGTGAAATTCCATCCAGTGAATTTGCCATAATTTACTTTTATTCTTCCTTCCATTACAGGTCCCTTGAGGTCGTCCAAAGTTGTTATTTTCTTAATATAAAACCTGAGATGAACATCACAGGTCATTTGGTATTTTACAGTTTGGGTTTTTTTTTTTTCCCCTAAGCATAAATTCCCATGCAGGATTAATAGACAAAAGGTGGGAATGTTCTGTGAGTTTTGAATATTTAATGTCACATGGTTTTCCAAAAGAATTGAACCAGTTTATACAGCCAGTGAAACATTTGGGACTGCCACATTTGTCCCAGCAGTAAGCATTATACCACACATTTTTTATGATTTACTTGTTTCGGTAAAAACAAGCATTTTGAAGACACCTCAAAGGACAATAAAGAACATAGAAAAACATTATGAGGACTCCATCATGTTAAACTTTGGGGGAAGAACTTTCTAACCATCTTTCATTCATTGATTCAACAGATTTATTACGTGGTTGCAAAGTACTAGGGGCGGTTCCAGGCACCGGCGACCCAGCAGTGAAGAACACAAGACCTTGTCCTTGTGGAACTTACACTCTAGAGACACTTAGCTTCACTGAAAGGTACCTAGATATATTAATAGGATCATTCTATACTTGTACCTGATACACTGTTCTGTTCCATCCACCATGTATAGTAGATACCTTTCCATGCCAATAAATATGGACTGACATCATCACCTCTAATGACCACATAGGATTCCATTGTTTTTATGTACCAACTTTTGTCCCATCAGTCCTTAATTGCTATCAATTTGGGTAATGATTATGTCTTCAGTCTCATAAATACCAAAGTGTTGATCATCTGTGTGCATATATTTTCACATTTATACAATCATTTCTTTTTTAAGATTTATTTATTTATTTGAGAAAGAGAGAGAAAGAAAGAGCAGGGGGAGGGGCAGAGAGAGAGGGGGAGAGAGAATCCTCAAGCAGACTCCCTGCTGAGAGCAGAGCCCAATGTGGGGCTCGATCCCAGGACCCTGAGATCATGACCTGAGCCAAGATCAAGAGTTGGCCACTTAACTGACTGAGCCACCCAGGTGCCCCTCTATAATCACTTCTTAACCCACATCCCTACAAGTGTAATTTCTAAATAAGAGGGTCTAAGCACTTTGTATTTTGACATATTACATAGGGATTATATAAATTATTTTTCCAAAAAATGACATAGCAATTTATATTCCCACCAATATTTAAAAAAGGACCTGTTTCCCTCTTTGCCAATACACTTTTATCAACCATTTTAAGCTTTGACAATTTTAGCAATGTTGCTTTCCTTTACATTTATTATTATAAGGTTGAATTCTTTTCACATATCTGCTATGTATATTTCCTCTTATGAAATGCCTGTTTTGCTTTGTCAATTCTCCTACAGAATTTTGTTAATTTGTAAGCACTCTTCATAGCTTAAGGATACTAACTGCCTGTCAAGTGTTGCAAATTTCCTCCTGGTTATTTTTTTTTAACATTTATTTTATTTTTTTTAAGATTTTATTTATTTGACAGAGAGAGCACAAGCAGAGGAAGAGAGAGGGAGAAGCAGGCTCCCTGCGGAGCAAGGAGCCCAATGTGGGACTCGATCCCAGGACCCTGGGATCATGACCTGGGCTGGAAGCAGCCGCTTAACCGACTGAGCCACCCAGGCGTCCCTTTTTTTTAACATTTTAATAGAATTTTTTTTCAACACAAATATTCAATACTTATAAATTTTATCAATCTTTTCCTTTATGGTCTTTGTTCTCACCATCGCATCTTAGTAAGATCTTACCAACATCGTGATTTGAAAATTATTAACCCATGTTTCCTCTAATATATTTCTTTCTCTTTTTTCTTTTCTTTCTTTCAGTGCTTTAATCTTTGATCCATCTGGAATAGATGTCTAAAGAATATGGTATGTCATATTTAAAATATTTCTACAATTTGCTCTGTAAAAAAAGTATGTATATACATATACATATATATATACTATAACCATATTTTTTTAATCCAGAACCCATTACTTAACATAAGATTTGACAGCAAAGAATATTTGCAATTAGCTTTATCTTAATGAAACAAGCCTATTCTCAATGCCTACCCTCCTGCTTATGTAACCCGAAGGAGTGGCAGTCCTGTGTCACATGACCCAGAGCTGATTAGACCAAGTGAAGCAAAAGGAAAACAACTAATTGTCTGGTTGGCAGTTCATGACTAATCTGGCTTGTCTCGACTAGATGAGCTGGTTGGGTGAATTGTTTTCTTCAGAATTTGAACTAGGAAACTCCCTGGTGCTCCTCAGAAGGAAGCAGTCCAGGAAAGCCAATACCTGAATAATAATTCTAGAAGAATAATTTTAGAATGATAATTCTAGATGGAATAGAGAAACCTGAGAAGGCAGACACCCTAGAACTAAAGGACATGGCATTTCCAGTTTGAAAGAATCCATTGCATACCCAGCAATGCAGATTTTTTTTTTTTTTTAAAGATACCTCATTGTGAAAACTTAGAACACTGGGTACAAGGAGACAATTCGTAAGATTTTTCAAGAGGAGAAATAAGGTCACTTAGGCAGGAATAAGAATCAGAATGAAAGGTATCTCCTGAAATACAACACTGGGGACCAGAAATTAATGGAACAAGGCCTTCAGAAAAAAATCAAAGTAAAATGGTTTCCAACCTAGAACTCCACACTCAACTTTTATTCTGCAATGAATATGGGCATTTTAAGACCTGCAACATCTCAAAACCGACCTCCCATGCACCCGTCCTCAGGAAGGAAGTTGCAGAGGATGAACTGTCCCTAGAAAACGGGGAATCCCACGCAAGAGAGGAGCTATCTCTGGGATGGTATAAAGGTAGATCTCAGGACAACAACCTTGCAGGTGACCTGGAGGGCTGCCCATTAGAAGTGCAGCAAAAGTGGGTTCTCTTTGACAAGTCTCTCTCTCTCTGTCCACAAGGAGCTCGTACTCTAACTCCGAAATCTATACAGAAGCTGACCACTTTCTATCATCCCTATTGTTAACACTCTGGTCCCGCCCACCATCATTTCTAGTCTGAATCACGGGTGTTCTCCTCATGGGTCTCCCTGCTTCCCGCCTTGTGATCTTCTTGACCAAGCAACCAGGAAGGCATCATCCTTTCAAAATTTAAGTTCCCCGTTTTGCTTGTGAAATCAAGCCCTTGCAGTGGCCCCCAAGGCCGTAAAAGATGACACCCCCCAAATTTCCCTTCACTCACTCTGCCGCCCTCCTTGGCTCCAGGGCCCTGCCTGCACCTACCAGGCATCTTCTCCTGGAAGGCCCTTGGCCCTGACCACTCCCTCTGCCTGGAATGTGCTGCCCCAAGACACCCTCCTTCCCTTCAAGGCTACTCGGATGTCACCTCTCAGAGGGGCCATCCCCACCTATTTAGAATTCCATTATGTCTCCCTGCCTGCCCTTCCAATCCATTTTACCAAGCTCAATTTCCCCCCCCACAAAATTCTTCTAAAGTACTATTTTTTACTATACTTATTGCTTATTTCTGTCTCCCCAGCTCCAGGGTAAACTCCAGGAGAGCACGAATTCTGTCATGGGCTCGGTTACGGCCAGTGCCTGGAACAGAGCCTGGCACCTAGCAGCTACCCACAGAGGCTTCCTGAGTGAATGAATGAGTGAGTGAATGGGGTGGGGCTCCAGAAGGGGGTCTCCAAGAATTAGAACAAACAGGTCAAATACATGAGTGTGAAAGTTCTGAGAACATTGATATTCCTGCCCACGAGTTCAGGGGTGAGATAGTTACAGGTGTTTGGAAAACTATGCCAAAAGAACACAAGACAATTATGGATTCCAGCTATATCAAAGTTCTACCAGAAAGCAAGTGTAACTCTACAGTCCTTCATTGGCTCCTTTGTGAGCGACATTTTTGTAGTTATAAAAACGTAAATGCTGGGTGCCTGGGTGGCTCAGTTGGTTGAGCGACTGCCTTCGGCTCAGGTCATGATCCTGGAGTCCCGGGATCGAGTCCCGCATTGGGCTCCCTGCTCGGCAGGGAGTCTGCTTCTCCCTCTGACCCTCCTCCCTCTCATGCTCTCTCTATCTCATTCTCTCTCTCAAATAAATAAATAAAATCTTTAAAAAAAAAAAAACGTAAATGCTAGGCAAGAATGGAAGCGAAGCTATGACAGAAACAGACTGGAAGAATGGGGGGCACGGGGACTGATGAGGTGGGACCGGCGATTCCGGATGGAGGCAGATTGCACCAACTCCCCTGCTGTTCTTGTCCTAATTTTCCTTTCTTCAGCCTGATAAGGGAACTTCCAACTACTTCCATTTTGACCAGTCAGTGCTTTGTGATAGATTGTGCTCTTCTTTCCAGCTTATCTCTTCACTCAGGCAAAAGACCCGGAGGGCAAAACATCCTGTGATGGGAACCTCAACTACCCCCCCCCCCGCCCCAGAAATAGGGACAGCCCTGGTGTCAGGAGGACCCCACGTGATGGACTCCAAGACAATGACCCACCTGACCTTTACTGCCCACCTGCACGCCCCCCATTACCTACCAGTCTTTGTCCCACATTCTCCTTACATAAACTAGAACTGTTTTCAGCTTTTTGGAGACAGTCTTTGAGATGCCAGTCCACTATCTTCCCGGTGTTGGCCTCACTGAAATAAATTCCTTTCTAGTTTCACCATCACTCATCTCTCTGCCTTTGGATTCTGTCAGCGGTGAATGGCCAAGCCGGGTCTGTTTTGGACGTGGGTCCCCGAGCTTCTGTTACAAGCCAGGACTGAATCTACCCTCAGAGAGTCTGAGAACACATGTCTGTGTGGGGCTTTACCTTCCATAGCAGGGAGTTCAAAGTTAATATTTAAAACTGGAAAAGAAGGAAAAAGTAGCACAAGTAAACTGTTTAGAAATATGGGGGTCAAACCCCCAAAACACAAGGTTAAAAGTGATGGTCTCCAGACTGCAGGATTCTATTAGGGCGATGCTATCATCCAGGCACTGTGGGTTTTTTTCCCAAAATAAATCTTTACAAAGCATATAGTGCTTGAATACTTTGGAGAACATATTTAAATATTTGAGAAAAGAAGACAAAGCTCTGCTTTTTTGTTTTAATGTTCTTTTGAATTTCTAACTGTGAAGATTTTTCATCTGCAACTCTTTGTCTCCTAAAATTATACTTCTTCACAGATGTGTTATGAGTGTGTTTTCGTAAATGCATTACTCACTCTTGACACTTCGAGAAAACTGCGCCGCTGGTGGAGGTTCTCCACTGGAGGAATGACTTTAACCCCACAGACAGACGGGTGAATTCCAACAGCAGTGAGCATTCCTGAATGAAAATAACACACAGATTGTAGCAAATGCAGAAGACATTTGACTTTAATACTTGGGATACTTTTGGTGGTCGTTCATTATTTCTCTCATCCCAAGTTTTCACATTTTTTGTGTGAAGATAAATCTCTTGGTTGGTTGTGTGAAAATAGTCATTTCTGTCATTCGATTAGTGCAGGTGAACCCCAGCTTTACACAAAATCCAATATACATCTTACCCAATGTTACAAAACTAAGAGCTTAGAAATATTTCCATTCAAAGAGGGAGCGGGGTTAGCTGAACCCAAGTCCACCAGCCAAGAATTTTTTTAAAGAAGTGATCGTCAGAGGGCGCCTGGGTGGCTCAGTTGGTTAGGCGACTGCCTTCGGCTCAGGTCATGATCCTGGAGTCCCGGGATCGAGTCCCGCATCGGGCTCCCTGCTCGGCAGGGAGTCTGCTTCTCCCTCTGACCCTCCCCCCTCTCATGCTCTCTCTCTATCTCATTCTCTCTCAAATAAATAAATAAAATTTAGAAAAAAAAGTGATCGTCAGAGATTCAGACTTGTGACAGGAATTGGATATATGATGAAAAATTCAGTATTATGTTTAAGGGAACACCTGCCTCTATCATCATTAATATAGAGAAGGCAGTTTAAATTAGATAGGACTGATATAGTTTGGTTTCCTACTCTTCCTCCTACAGATTCATAATCATACTGAGATTGCCATCACCAGAGGATCACAATCCCAGGGGGTCCCTTGCCTGGTGCCCATATCCTCTAAACCATTTTCGAAGTCCTGGTGTCATGCTTTCCACTCAACGCAGAGGAGACAAATTTCTGGTCAAATGTGTCTTTCTCTGGGCTCTTTAGCACTGTTACCACTAATTGCTGAGAAATCAATCGAACCCTGAACTGTTGCTATGATTTCGTTGACCAAAGTGGCTCTTTGCCCCTTATCGACAACTCATTATTGAACGCTAAATCACCCATTCCATGAACCTCTCTGTAGCCATTAACTCAATTTGACTGGATTAACTCATTTTAAGAAGACCCTTCTTTTAACCTTGAATTTGGGGATCTTTGTACTCACACAGAGGAAGAAATAAATATGCATCTTCTTTGTCAAATCCTGCTTCACAGATATTAGCAATGTTTAACCAAAACAGGCTACGATGAGCTAAGGGCACGTATGTCTTCTTTATTTGCTCTGCTTCTGGGGCTTATTTTAAAATCATACTTCCTTCATTTTTTATTAACTGTATCACAAGCCCTTTTCTATTCAGGCCTGGTTTTATTTAGAGATCCTAGCAAGCAAGCCCTCCTCCTCCTTCACAGCCTTTGTACTTTGCCTTTATGTTAGAGCATCTGGCTCTGAAAAGGATGTTCTGTTTCAGGGTGCTGGATTTTTTCATCTGAGCAGAATGGAGCTCGCTCCCAATACTGGGCCTGCTGGCTGTTGATTGTGATGAGTACCATACCCACTGCAAAAAAAAAAAAAAGTGTTCCTATTACTGTATAATTAACTCTATCTGCTTGGCTGTGGTGGTGCTCACTTTTAATTACATGCGCTTTTGGGTTTTTCACTGAATTTTAGAGACTTGAGTGAGAGGCTCTGGTCACAGCTCCCCTGCTTATGTCCAAGGTGGGTTTGTATGGGTAATTATCTCTGCTCCTGTCAGCGTCTTTCCTGGTGGGCAGTTACTGATGACACCATAGAGAATGCATTCTTTCCATAGAGCATCTGCTTGGAACACACAGAATTTCAGTGTTATTGCGACATAATGATCAACTGATGTAGCATGCTCATTTATTCCTCACTAAATTGTACCTTTCCAAAGGATCATTTTGGAGCCAGAAGAGGGCTTAGAAAATGCTCTTATTCCTGGATCCGGTTATCAAACTTGAGTAATTGATGTAAACCATATCTGTTTTCTTTTTTGGATTACTAGAAGCCACTCGCGCAGAGTTGGAAGCGGCAAACGCGTGGGCACAGTACGACACCATCAAGCAACCCCACTGATGTTCTGAGCAAATATTTGTTGGACGCCGGCTGTGTGCCAAGCTATGGCTACGGACCAAGTGGGGCTTCTACTATGTGTTCGAGGTGCCGGGGCGCAGAACAGAGTAGCGGCCTCTAGGCCCATGGAGCTTACATTCTGGTAGGGAAGAGACGGGGAAAGACAAGCCACTAAGTAAATTATTCGGATAGTGGCAGGAACCGTGGTAACATGGACACATCAGTGGAACAGAGATGCTAAGGAAAGGCTCTTCGGTGAGGTGAAATTTAGGGTAAGATAAAAAGGATGGGCTTGGTTTATGATCCTTCTTAGAGGAAGTTACCTTGTGCCAAGTCTTGATTCGTTGGTAATTACCTCCTTTCATATACAATAAAAGTAGTGATGAGAAGGTTTTATAGCTTTTTTCCCCCTTCACTGTTTATTTTTATTATTATTATTTGACAGAGAGAGAGAGAGCACAAGCAGGAGGAGCGGGAGAGGGAGAAGCAGGCTCCCCGCCAAGCAGGGAGCCCGACGCGGAGCTCAAACCCAGGACTCTGGGATCATAACCTGAGCCGAAGGCAGACGCTTAACCGGCTGAGCCACCCAGGCACCCCTCCGCATCACTGTTTACAAACTAGAGAGTGATGGGAAAGAGCAGGGATTTGCAACTGGCCTTGTGCAGCCATTGAGAACATACCGGGTAGTCTGAAGAGTGGCCCATTTCTGGTAAGCTGCTGACTTGGACCTATCAGTCCTGGTACCTCTCCTACCTCCGGTCCCGCCCACCGCCCCTGCGGAGGGGCTGCTCTAGGTACATACCTGAGGCCCGGCGCAGCAGCGCGAACAGCAGTGAGCATCTACCTAGGAGAGGTCCGGGCAGGCCACGTTCTGACCCAGAGGGAAGCTATGGGGCACTCAGACTCGGACTTGTCAGAATCGGAATTAGAAATTGGTGAGACTCGCCACTTAGTAGCAGGCCCAGAAACCAGGGTCGCGGAAGAGAGACAGGATGGGGGACAGAGCAGCCGCAAGTGAAGAGCACGCTGGAACTGTGAGCAAGGGGGAGCAGGAAGAAGGTGTTTATGTCTTGGAGAGCAAGGACGTCAGCAGGCAGAGCAGAGGGACAGAGGGGCGTGGCTTCACACACTAGAAGGAATATTCATCAACTTCATGCTGAGAAGGGACCAGAGGGCGCGTTAGGTCCAGAACCGGCAGCAGGACGCGGGTGAGGACTCCCGAGTTGTGCTACTGCTTTTGACCTTCCAAAGAGCTCTAGTACCAGCCTCGCCCACTCTCACCAACCAGCCTGTTTTCTGGAGGACTCATGAGACAGGACTGCATGGCTAATATTCCAGTCTCCTTCCCTCTCTCCCTCCCTCCCCTCCTTCTTTATCCCAAGTATCCTGACATTAAGAGCTCCTCACTGACAGTCTCAGAAGCCATCTCTGCCTCCAGGAAGAGCCTTTGGTAAAAGTGAGCAAAACTACTCATGCCCTCACCCTTTCACCTAGTAATCGCTTTTAGGAACCTACCCTGAAGATACACCTCTGGGAAAACACAAATGTACCCACACATGCTTACATACACGTGAGGGCATTGTTCGAAATTGTACAATATTGGAAAAAATTTAAATGGCCAAATACAGGAAAGTGGTTGAACAAACTACGGCACATAACACAATGAAATATTATGCAGCGGTGAAAAGGAGTAAAGGAGATCTTTAAGGGCTTTTATGGAGTGACTTGCAGACATCAACAGTTATCAGTGTAAACTGTATAAATTCAAAGGTAACTAAGGTGGTAGGCAATGCAGGTAGGCAATAGAAGGCGGTAGGCAATGTAAAAGGTATAAATTCAAGGCGAGAGCCAATATCAAGATATAAATAAGGCAGTAGGCAATGTAAAAGATATAAATTCAAAGGACACAAAATATCAAAAGAGAAAAAATTGGGACTCTGATTTTGGTCATCAGAAGCGTCTAAGACACAACCACAGAGTATGACTGTAACAGGGCATCACCAGTTCAGTGGAACCAGCGGCACCTGAATTCCTAGTTCTTCTTAAGATAAGCTTGAAAAACCTGCACAGGACCCACTGAAATGGCGCGGTTTCAACCACCCCAGATTCAGCAATGCAAAGGCCGGAGAAAGTCAACCTTGGGAACAAATTCAATAATGAGCATTCAAACAAGACCTGTGGCCTAATCGTGGCATAAATCACAACTGTGCTGGACTTCCTATTGCTCATCTATACTACTTAGTACTGCTTTTACTTGGTGCTTTTGCTCGCAGGACGCACGGGGTAGGTGGGGAGCTGGAGCGTTCCTTTCCTCTGAAAAGCCAGGTGGAGGGAAGGACATGCGGTGTTTCGCGTGGCAACCGGCAGAGGGCAGCAGTGCCCACCGAGTCTCGCAGAGCCCCCCCCCCCCCCCCTACAGCGAATGTAGGCCTCTTCCTAATTTCACCGGGGAAAAAAATCAGGAAAATCCACTCATTTAGAAGTTGAATATAATGAAACCCTGCCCCTGATTTGAGTTACAACTGAAGCAAAAGATCCTTAAAGGTTTGTATTCCTAATTTTAGATCCTGACACTGATCACTGGAAAACATGGAAATAACTTAGTAGATTCTTCATGTAGTCAGCTTTGTATTGCTTCAGCCCCTGCTATGGGCTTGACTCATTAACAAAACGAAACAAGACCAAAAAGAGGGTCTACCTCCAGAGGTAGACTCTGGAGACAAATCTAAAACTCTATTAAAAAAAAAGTTTTAAGCCAATGAATTTTTAAAAGTGACTTACGATGACCCCAAGTATGTATTTTTTAAAATAATGTTAACCCCATGGAGAATAATCAGCAGTGATCTGGAGGCTGGCGGTTCTTGGTTAACTCAAACCACAGAGAGCAGACATGTGAGCCCTAGCTTCTAAGACTTTGTGATTTCTTCATTTCTCATTTCCTTGGTAAATTAAATTGTTCAAACTTAGAGGGAAACCTTTATTTTGGTTTAATATTTTAAATTAGCCTAAAAATAGTAATAATGGCACCAAACTCACACAGCATTTACAGTGTGCTGGGTACTTGGTTAAGCACTCGACAAATATTAAAGCATTTAATCAGTACAACAACTCAAGGAGATAGCTGCTATTATTTCTCCATATTAGAGAGGTTCAGAGAGGTTAAGTACCTAGCCCAAGGCCACACAGCTAGTCCATGACAGCGGAAGATTTGAACTTAGGAAGTCTGGATCCTACTGTAAGCTCCCAGCCATGATACCACACTTCATGGTGGCAAACATTAACCACACCATACTCCCCTGCAAGCATGGAACCTTCCCATCTAATTACTTCCCTCTCCTTCCCCAAGAATTCCAACTTGCAGCCTCTCTAGACTGATGGATGACCCCAGTCTTTGGCATCTCTTTCCCCTCTGCGAGGTGCCATGTGCATGAACCTTGACATTTAAGAGAAGACTGAATTCTCTTGTTGTTTCACGTGGGTTTCACAAATTCTGAACTTTTGCTCATACTCTGTGCTGACAATTTAAACCACTGTTTCTGCGACTTTCAAAATCGAAGCCTAGTTTCAAATGTATAGTTTAAAAATTAGTTAATAAAAAAAAAATTAATCACCCGGCTTACACCCAGACTCAAAACAACTGTCATCTTCCCTCCCCTTATCCCCAGGGTAATCTCACCAGGTCGTGCAGGGGACGCCTCTTTCATAGGCCCTAAAACGCCTCTTAAATCTTCTCCATTTCAGTAGCAGTTCCAAATGCTCCCTCCCCTCGGCCTGGGCCTTTATAACAGCCTCTCAACTGGTCTCCAGACCCCCATCCGTCCCATAGACCTCTGCCAGATGAAACTTTGGAAAGCAACATTTTGATCAGGCCGTATTTCTTGCTCTGAAACCTTGCATGGCTTCCCTTGTCTGCAGAATTAAGTACTGAATCCATTAAGGACTAGTCTTTTCACCCAGGCTCCAACTTTTTACTACTCCCCAGTCCAAAAAATGCTTCGTTCTATAGGCAAATTCATAAAGACAGAAAGGAGAATGGAGGTTACTGGAGGCTTGGGGCGGGGGCGGGGAGAAGTGGGGAGTTTGTGCTTAATCATCGCAAAGTGACTGTTTGGGGAGAGGAAAATATTTTGGAAAGAGATAGCATGAAGGTTGCACAGCATTGTGAATGTAATTCATGCCACTGAATTGAATACTTCAAAATGGTTAAAGTATCAAATTCTATGTTATATATATTTTATAAGAAAAAAAATCCAGGAATATACGTTATTCTAGTCCAAGAGACCAACTGCATCTCTCTGAACCTCACTCTCCCTGTTATTGTTCACCCTTATACAAGGCAGAAAACATGGACTCTCCATGCAGTCCACTATTTCTGGAACCTTGCAAGGTTTTCTGCTTCCTCCCTTCCTACCTCTGATGAGCGAAAGATTAGAATAAAACTTTCAGAAGGTCTCTAGTGGTTTTTATTGCTTTTCTGTCACCAGCTTATAGGAAGTCTTTTCTTTCTTCTTAGTGAGCACAGGCCTTCTAAAAGGATACAGAAATAGTCAAACAAGTTTATTTCACGGATTCTGCTTTCCAATCAGATGGCCTTCTGTGGAATATTTTCTCCACGGGGGTCATCAATGCTCTGGACCGCCATGCCATGCACTGTGGAGTCTTATCTACCCCTCTTCAAAAGCAAGCTGGCTGGGAGAGTTCCTAGACCATGTACAAGCCAAATGTCTGCAATTTTCAGCATTTTTTTTTTTAAACGGAGAACATGGATTCCACGCATTCAGCTTTATTTTAGGGAAAAATAATTTAGCATCTTATCTATTTAAAAGGATGCTACAATTATTGCCCAAGAGCTTTGTCATCACTGAGAGATCTCTAAGTATGATGAGTGCACATCCCTGGAGGAGACATCTCAAACAAGCCTCGCACCAAGAACTCTGTGCTGAGAGGGACGAGGAAGGTTCTGGGAACAGGGCAGCAAGCTAGCAACTCCTCGTGTCTTCATGCTCACCTCCGTCTCTCTGCATCTTCTGGGGTCCTTCTGCTGAAGTCTGAGGGCAGTGGGGTTCAGGTGAGGCCTTCAGCTCTGTGGAAGCTCTGGTGGAAAAACCTGTGGGAGTGTTCCCCTCCCCCCAACATGGGCTGGGCAAGTACAAGTGAGTGGCAGGTGCCGGGAAGAGTCTGACCCACAGCTGATGTGGCTGGTGCGTCCCAGAATTGTGCATGGTGACAGCCTTGGCTGATACTGTTCCCTCATCCTCTCAGATTGCATCTCCTCCTCCAACAAGCACGTGGAGAAAACCTCACCACGAGGGCCTGCGACTCCTCACCTGCCACTCTGACAGAGTGGGGTAGCGTCTCAGAGAGAAGGACCACAGCCTAAGATTCCTGCACCCAGTCACGGTATCTCCCATCTGTCAGGTTGAAAGAAAATAGCTGGAGATAAGCAAATAGCCCGAAACTATAATTCCCAAATACCCCTTTCCAAGACAGTAATTAAGACTCAAAACCAAGCACAGATGAGCCAGAAGAGAGATCCCAAGATGGAAGAAGATAGAGAGGTCACAACCATTCAACAGGATGTTGAACTCCATTTTGCAACCACAAAGCTGACATTAATTAAACCAATAGGACAGAGCACTTATGCACCAAACTCTAGAAGCTAAGCACATAAACCAAAAAATGATTACAAATTCAAGGAGAACTTGATCAAATTACTCTTATAATCAGAGACTTCTAGGCTGCTCTCTTAGACAGCATATCCAGCAAGAAAATTAAAAAAAGAGAGGAATTTAAAAAATATAATCAATAAACTTAAGGAAACTCGTACCTATAGAACCTTATGCCCATTGAAGAGGGAATATACATTCTTTGTTTTAAGAAAGGATTTATTTATTTATTTGAGAGAGAGAGAGAGAGAGAGCGCACATGCATGTGCTCATGGGGTGGGGAGGAGGGGCAGAGGGAGAGAGAGAATCTCAAGCAGATTCCCTGCTGAGCACAGAGCCTGATGCGGGACTTGATCCCATGACCCTGAGATCATGACCTGAGCTGAAATCAAGAGCTAGACACTTAACTGACTGAGCCACGCAGGTGCCCTGAGAGAATATACATTCTTTTCAAAGGTCCAGGAATATCCTCAAAGGTATCACAGAGAAGTGACTTAAGTCCACAATTAAAACTTTAAAAACTCAAAAGCATTGAGATTTTTTTTTTATTCTTATGTTAATCCTCATACATTACATCATTAGTTTTAGATGAAGTGTTCCATGATTCATTGTTTGTGCATAACACCCAGTGCTCCATGCAGAACGTGCCCTCTTTAATACCCATCACCAGGCTAACCCATCCTCCCACCCCCCTCCCCTCTAGAACCCTCAGTTTGTTTTTCAGAGTCCATTGTCTCTCATGGTTCTTCTACCCCTCCGATTTCCCCCGAAAAGCATTGAGATTTTATAAGCCACAATTTTCCAACTCATAATCAAGTAAAATCAGACATAAGTAACTTAAAAATGACTGAAAATCTTTCCCATTTGGAAAGGGAAAAGGGGCTGTTGACAATGTTGGATTAAAGAAGAAGTCATAAAGAAAAGTAAATAGTTCTCTAGAATGCAAAAGAGAGTCGTAGGGAGCATACAAAACCTTTAAGACACAGTGAGACCCATCCTGAGAGTTCATGACCTTGAATGTCTTCCTGGCTGAACAGAAAAGACCAAGAGGAACTAAGGAGTTATCATTTCCAAGAAAGCACACCAAAATAAACCCAAAGAAACTAGAAAGAGAGATAAAGATAAAACCCCAGAGTAATAAGGTAGCATAAGTAGATGGCAGAGAGGATAAATAGATTGAAGTTGCCTCTTGGCAAAGACTAATGAAATTAAAAAACCCTTTAAGATCCTGATTAAGGAACAGCAAGAGAGATACCAGGAGAACATCAGCAGAAATAGGTCAGCTTAGAAAGGAGAAAAATAAATAAATAAAAGGAGAAAGGAGAAGTAACCACAGAGACAGAAGTGATTAAAATAAATTAAGAGATAGAATAATCAGTTACATAGTAACAGTTTTCAAAACTTGGAGGGACAAATTCCTAGCAGTATGATCAGTTATGAAAACTGACCCAGAAAAAAGTTTACATTCTTGAATTAAACGTAGCTGGAGATATCGATAAAAGATCACGCATTTTTCAAAAATGGGAGATGTTAGAGATATTTGAATATGGATTGTATAGTAAATGATACTTGGGTATTACAACTAATTTTCTTTGCTGTCACAAGTATGGCAAAGCCCTTGTCCTTAAAACTTTTGTGCTAGGGGTGCCTGGATGGTTCAGTCGGTTAAGCATCCCACTCTTGGTTTTGGCTCAGGTCATGATCTCAGGGTCCTGGGATCAAGCCTCGAGCTGGGCTCCATGCTCAGTGGGGAGTGTGCTAGAGATTCTCTCTCTCCCTCTCCCCTTGCTTGTGTGTGCCCTCTCTCTCTCACTCTCTCAATAAATAAATCTTTAAAACAAAACAAAACAACTTTTGTGCTAAAGTATTTAGGGATGAAGTGTCATGATGTATGCAATCTCCACACACACACGGTAATATCATTATAAAACTACAGTAATAAAAACAGCATGGTACTTGTGTGTAAAGATAGACAAAGCAATTAAAGAACAGACTAGACAGTCCCTAAATACCCCCCCCCTCCCCCATGGACAACTGATTTTTGAAAAAGGGACAAAAGCAATGCAAAGAATTCTCACTTTTCCAAATGATGCTAGAATAATTGGATATACATATGCAAAAAAAATGAACTTGGATCTCTACATCTCAGCACATTACCACCTAAGTCTATAAAACTTCCCAAAGAAAATAGGAGAAAATCTTTGTGACCTTAGGTTAAACAAAGATTAGATGTAACACCCAAATCCATAAAAGAACAAATTTGTAGGTTGGATTTTATGGTGTTCAAAAGACACTGATAAGAGAATAAAGACAAGCCACAGATTGGAAGAAACTCTGGAAAGTGTCTGATAAAAGACTTGTACCCAGATTATATAAAGAAATCTCAAAATTTAACAAGAAGAAAGCAAACAACCCAATGAAAATGAGCGAAAGATGTGAACAGATACACCACCAAAGAAGATAAATCCAGATGGCAAATTAACACATGGAGAAGTGCTCAACATCATTAATCACTGGGGAAATGGGAATTAAGACCTCAAGAGATACCTATTACAACAGCTACAATGAAAAAGTCTGCCCATGCCAAGTGGGGGCAAGGATGGGAAGGAACTGGAGTTCTAACCCACAGCTGGCGGGAACATAAGATATTAGGACACTTCAGCAGATAGTATGGCACATTCTTAAAAGGTAAACATATGATCCAGCAATTCTTCTTCTAGTTATTTACCGAAGAGGATAGGAAACAGACATCCATCCAAAAATATGTATATGATGATTCTGAGAAGCTTTATTTGTAATAGCCCCCAAACTGGAAACAGCCCAAATGTACACCAAGAGATGAATGGATAAACAAATTTTGGTGCATCCATACGATGGAATATGGCTCAGCAATAAAAAGCAACGTACACACAACAACATGGATGAATCTCCAATTAATTATGCTGAGTGGAAGAAGTCACCCACAAAAGACCACATATTCTATGGTCCCATTTACGTGAAGGGTCCAGAACATACAAATCCATAGAGACAGAAAATAGATTAGTGGTGCTTAGGGCTGGGGAGTGGGCAGTGGGGGATAGGGAAGTTGGAGGTCGATAGCTAGACTATGAGGTTTTGTTTTGGGGTGATGAGAAGGTATTAAAATCAACTGTGTAGGGTGCCTGGGTGGCTCAGATGGTTAAGCGTCTGCCTTCGGCTCAGGTCATGATCTCAGGGTCCTGGGATCGAGTCCCGCATCGGGCTCCCTCCTCCTTGGGAGCCTGCTTCTCCCTCTGCCTCTCTCTCTCTGTCTCTAATGAATAAATAAATAAAATCTTAAAAAAAAAAAATCAACTGTGTAGATGGTTGCACAACCCTAGCACTACACTAAAAAGGACTGCTTTGCACTTGAATGGGTGACTTGTGTAGAAATTGTATCTGTCTCAATAAAACTGATACACAAGTAAGTAAAGGGAAGACCCTGCTCCCCTCTATTGTCTTAGCAGATATAAACAGACAACATTACATGACTTCTGAGTTCTTGGCTTATTTATTCAAAATTACACTGGAATTCAACTCCACCAGCACAGGGACTTTTCAGGGTTCTATCTGCGCTGTATCCCCTTTGCTTAGACCAGGTTCTGGCACAAACAGGTGCTCAATAAATATTTGTTGAACGAACAAGTAAATGAATTAGAACCACGACTTCTGCCACAAGGCTCTGAAATAATGCCCATTTTTGGTTGCAGAGAACAGTCATGGTTTCAACTCTAGATTCAGTGGTGAACGGTCTCTAATCTCAACATTTTTATACTTAAATTTAGCACACTGACCCACCAGTGAGGAAACGCGTGGCTGGAAATCTCAATAAACGGCAGGCAATGACATTCCCAAAAAGGGGGGTGGTCAATATTTGCTGTTTCCCGCTTAACCTCCAGGGTCTGCTTCCACAGTGACTATAGTAACTAAGGCTTTGTGGTCGTAAGCCACAGACGCAGACTCTGGTGGACTTAAGCAAAAAGGAGACTTATTTGAGGGAGGTAGAGACCCTCCCAGGAGGCAAGAGAAGCTGCAGAATGAGTCTCATTATGGGAGGTCCAAGGGACTCCAGCCACCTGGCTAGTTACTTCAGGGAGCGAAAGCTGGGATGAACTCATTGTAGCAACCGCCCTTCCTCAGATCACTTCTCTCAAGATTCAAAAGGTGAGGAGAATCTAATCATGCTCGTCCCTGGCAAGGGAATCAGCCCCGCTCCTCCCAGACCATGCGCTTTTGGGGGAAAGTCATTCCTCAAAATGGTATCAAGGTGTGTCGCTAGCGGAGGAGGGGACAGGGCTGGACGGGGGAGGGCCATGGAGGTCACTGCTGTCAGCTCTCTGTTTGCAGCCTTTTCAGGTTGATGAGTACATGCGTTTAGGGTGTTTTACTCAACAACCTTGGGTGTGAAAGGTGTGCCATTATATTGTGAATTAATAGTAATAGTCAAATTATAAAATAATACCTACCTCTGACTGATAAGGCAGGAACTGAACTCGGTCATATGGGGCACAGGAGCTGGGGGTGGTGAAAACCCTGAGGCCCCAGTGTCTAGGCAGGAGGCCTTCTGCTCCCTGAGCCGGGCACCCTTCTGGTCTGAGAGGATCTTCTTCAACCCTCAGCCTTCTTCACTTCTGCCCTCCACGCTTCCACCCGCATCAAGAAATTCAACTTCCTTTTTCCTAAGGTAATTCCTAAATAAACTTAAGCTTTGTGGGGAAGAACGAACAGGGAGAAAGCTGTTTTCAGGAAATTGCTACTTCAGGTCTGACCTGCACAGACCCGTTTGGCCACCAGGCTGGTTTCCTAGGGGCTGCCCACCAGGTGGCTTAAAGAACAGCAGTCGACTCCCTCCGCATTCTGGAGGCTGGAAGTCTGACATCAAGGTGTGGGCAGGGTTCATTTCTCCTGAGTCCCTTCTATGTGGCTTGTGGATGGCTCTCTTCTCTCTTCTCATGGTCTTTCCTCTGTAGGTGTCTATGTGCTAAACTCACAAGGATGCCAGTTTTTGTTTGAGGCCCATCATACGACCTTATTTTACTTTAGTAACTTCTTTAAACGCCTATCCTCAAATATAGTTACATTCTGAAGTAATGCAGGGGGTCAAGACTTCCGCGTAGGAGTTATCAGGGGACAGAAGTCAACCTGCAACATAATGGACACGCATGGTGAGAACCTTCTTGGTACCGGGATGAAAGAAATACAGCGAGACGGACACACAGCGGCACGCCTCAGGGAACCCGCTGGGGACACTCTGTTATTAAGCCAGCAGTCACTTTGCCCCCTAACTTCTGAATGCTGCTTCAGCCCTGGTTTGCTTTTCTGCGTTATTAGCCAAGGCCGAGCACGGCCCATGTGTCTGATGTGGTTGATGCTGGTATGCTGTGAATTTAGGTGGAGCTGGAGGGGCATTAAGACTGGGTTGTGCTACTAATCAATTAATCTTTATGCCCGAAAGACTCACAGAAACAATGTGCAAGTGTGTTCTAAGCCCCATTCACTTATTTAAGCAGAGAGACTACAGTTGGCTAACTTGGGGTAGCCCCCCTCCTCCTGTGGCCCGCTGTGTGGAGCAGCCCAGCAAAGTGTTCAGGACACAGGGGCTGAGGTCGGGCGGCTTGCCTTCGAATTCTGGCTCTGCTGCTAACGGACTGTGGAGCCTCGGAAAAATTAACCTCTCAGTGCTTCGGAGTTCCTATCTATAGAATGAGTAATAACAACATTGCCCGACCCCTAACGCTACTGTGCTGATTTCTTGTGATACCACATGCAAAGTGCTTAGAACACGGCCTGGTACATACGAAGTGCCCAATAAATGTCAGCTAGTATTTATTATGCGGCAGCCAAGAAACGTTAAAATCCCACCTTAAAAATTTATCACCAGATGATGGGAGGAACTGTTTTGTTCTCGAAGTTGCTATACAGATAGCAATCAATATCTCTTTCGTTATCTGAATGCTGGCTCTGTGAAGACCTCATCCATTTAAAATTAGAGTCCTTGGAGCAGCAGAGCCAGCAAGCACAAAGGCTGACGATTTATCCTAGATAGACCCCAGTGCGCGTGGGCCATCACTTTGCCCCTATCGACTCTTGCTTTACATACATTTCTAGCAGCCTTGCCTCTTGGGTTTTCCAGAAGCAGCCAATTGGAAAGTAAAGGAGGGAAGTGCTTAGGTACGCTGGCAGTAGCAAGAGACAGCTGACAGTTTGTCAGCTAAAGGAAGAAGCAAGAAAATTAAAAAGCCGAGCAAACAGTCCTGCACAGCTCAATAACCCCCAAGGGCTTCTGAGCATAGCACAGTGATTGATGTTCTCAAGGATGACCCGCACACCTGACCTCCTTGCTGGAGGAATGGCCTCTCCATCCACTGGGCCGCCCAAGCCGGAAAATGGGCCCCGTCCGCAGCTCTTCCTTCTCACTTTTCTCCTGGATGGGCTCAGTCACCAAGTCCTATGAATTCCTTCTTCAATGGATCTGGAGGTTCTGGTGCCCGACAGAAGGAGGATTGAGGTCTTGAAGTATTAATATATGGATCCCAACACTCTACTGCGACCACCTTATCATTGTTTGCTGGACAAGTATACAGGAGATTTCCACCTGGCCTCCCTGCCTCCAGTCTCTTTGTCTGAGGACAGGAGAATCACGGATGGGGAGGGGGTACATGCTCATAGTTGTCTAGTACCTATCATGTGTTAAACATATGCTTATCACTCCGTGCAAATAAAAAGAAACGCATCTCTTAACATAGGCACAAAGTCACTATTTTAAGTTATTTTAGGAAATAAGGCTAAGTATATGTATTCCGGGTGAATTAGAGAAAGTGAGGTCATGAGCTCAGTAAGTCGGACCCCAAATACCATTTTGACTTCCACGGTATACATCCTGAGGGGAAACAGAGAGAGGGGGTGTGCAGTGTGGAGCAGACCCTAATTCTTCCCTGTGAATAGAACAAGATTTGGTTTTCCTTCTCTTTTTCTGGATCTCCCTTTCTTCTCTTCATATGCCCTCCCGAGCCTGATGGAGCACTCCTCTGGGGCACTTTCCTCCCACAGTGTCCGCTCTCGGCGTTGGCACAGGGCCGTGCAGCGGTGCTGGGCATCTGCTGGGCATGCTGGCTCTGCCAGCGACAGATAGGACAGTCTGATCTTGTGGAAACCACGGAGCTCTCTGTGCAGTGGGATGCAGCGTCCACGCTCACTTCTGGGGTTGTTATTCTCCGCTCGCTTTATCTGAGGCTAAACTCCAAGACAGCCATTGACACAAAGGCCGAGAAGAACTGAAGATCCGTATCCGAAGAGAATCCCTATTGCTTTCACTTCATTCTAACTCTGAACCGAATGCAAATGTGCTTTGTGTCCTTCCTGCAGGCATTGCAAAGACCAGCATCCTCCTGATCATTAGGTTGATAAGTGCCTTCCAATTATGAATCTTAAATAGGGCATTTTGCCTGCTCCGAAGCAATTTGCCTTTTAGCTCAAAAAAAAAAAAAAAAAAAAAAAAAAAAACCTTAGAATAGGGTGATTAGTAGACCCCCTTTAGGTATGTACTTGTACTTGGTTCTAGGGAGTGTCCTTTTATGAACAACGGTCAGTCTTTCACCAACGATTGCTGCCAACACACTGTCATCACTTCTGTGGCCTGCACATAGACTTCTGTCCTCGGTTTCCTTCGCCGTCGCTGTGTGCCATGTAATTCCCTGCACCTGCTCAGCATCTCCCCGCTCTTGGAGGTGTCTTGTCCTTAGATCAATAGCGCTCGGTGTTAGTGTGCTGAGACTCACTCGGTCCCCGAGCAGAACCTCGGAAAGCCGTGTTGCACTGCCCGGAGACAGACTGCCCTAACGCTGTGACATT
Organism: Neomonachus schauinslandi; assembly: GCF_002201575.2. Taxonomy (NCBI): domain Eukaryota; kingdom Metazoa; phylum Chordata; class Mammalia; order Carnivora; family Phocidae; genus Neomonachus; species Neomonachus schauinslandi. The sequence continues at coordinate 183,417,192 of NC_058403.1, read as the reverse complement.
TTCTCTGCCGTGTCTCAGAGCTTGGAGGCACATGTCATGGAATGTCACGGAGCCACGTGAGAGCGCACCTGCCCCGCCAAAGCAAAGCGGGGGGCTGGGCACCGTTCCACAGGCAATTCGGCAACCGAGAAGAGGAGATTTTATTCTCAGTATCTCTTCACCCACCGCCCATTCTCAGCCTTCCCTTGATCTCCCAGGATGATGCCTATGGAAACTCCAGCCTCACTCTGTTTTTATTTTCATCTATGATATGCTCACATTCTGAGCAAGAGACCGAGAGAACGAGAACGCTTCCATTCTTTTTTGCTTCCAAAGGTTTGGGCCAATTTTATATTTGTATGGAGTAGAAATTAATGAAAATAAACTACTTTTGTTTGGTCCAGGGGATTAAGACGGACACACTTCCAGTTAAAAATAAATGAGTCCCAGGGATGAAAAGTACAGCATCGGGAACAGAGTTGACAATATTGTAGAACTTTGTGGACACACAGTAACTGCACTTAACCGCAATGAGCATCGCATTGTGTATTTGTCAAATCACTATATGGTACACCTGAAACTAATAGAATATTGCATGTCAACTGTACTTCAAAAAAAAAAAAGGAAAAAATTTTGCTTTTAATTCCCAGTGTTTTTTTATTTTTTATTTTTTTATTTTATTTTTTAAAGATTTTATTTATTTATTTGGGAGAGAGAGAATGAGAGAGAGAGAACACATGAGAGGGGATAGGGTCAGAGGACGAAGCAGACTCCCTGCCGAGCAGGGAGCCCGATGCGGGACTCGATCCAGGGACTCCAGGATCATGACCGGAGCCGAAGGCAGTCGCTTAACCAACTGAGCCACCCAGGCGCCCGAAATCTAATCTCTTTTAAACAGACGGAATTTGGGGGAAAAGCTTTCTGCAAATTTTTAAACTCAAATTTATAGGTAAATTGAAGTCAAGGTTTAGTAGTGAATTGGCATTGTTCCAACAGTCAAAAAATAAATTAACTCAAACGTATTCCTGAAAAGCTGAGGCCAGTTCTGATGGAGCTATCTGGGAAGATTACCTAAATACACAATTCCAAGCTGCTAATTATGGCATTTATGCTAAGTGTTCTATAATGAAGTTGGAAAAGCTTAACCTCAAAAGAGCAACAAGCTAAGAAACCAGCGAGATGACTGGATTTGTATAACAGAAGCAGAAACTGATGTTCTCGAAGAAATGGCCCAACAGGGAATTGTTTTTAAAGATCTTTCTTCCATGTATCACCATAATACAATTTCTTTCATAGTTTTGGTTGATGCTTTCCTTAAAAGTAAATATAATCCCCAATTGGGAAGGGTGTGTGCATCACCTTTCCTTTGAACAACTAGAGAAAGTCAATTTTCCCTTCTTTGTTCAATTAAAACAGCAACTTGAAAATAAGAACACATGGCCATCATGTGATAGGAGTAGCCAGTCCTTTTATATTTTGTGTAGCCAGAGTATGTACATATTTCCTCGGATAGGGGGCTTTTGCAAATATAAGCAGAGATTTCAACAGAGGTTCTCTGACAAAAGAATGTTATGCCGATATCTTTTGGTAGAATTCGGTAGCCCGGTCTGGAAAAGAGGTCTTTAACATACATTTTCTATCTTAGTTAACATTGCCACCATTCGTTTATAGAAAAAAATAAACACACCGAATATTGTTGCCCAGGTCTTAACTCCCAAATAACGTGCTCTTTGGGCCGGTCTCTAGGTAGAGATGATGATTGAGGACTGGCTCCATTCGGGAAGCCTGGAGGAACAGCCCATGTTAACACAAAGAGGAAATTTAAGAGGCCTAGGGGCTATTTGAACATACCCTGATTATGTCACACATTTATAGACATAAATGTTGCTGCCTCCACGTCCCAGCGGCTCTCTTACAGGGCTGCCAGGTGCTACGGTGAAGCACCACTCGGCATCCCACAGAACAAGAGCACCCAAGGACTGAGGGTTAACCCATCTGACCAGCGGAAGCAGAACAGAACCTGAACACAAGTGGGATCCCACACGGCTGGGGCTCTGGGCCATGTCATATTCAAAGGAACAGCCCATCTCACAGAAAATGCACATCAAAAGCCACTGAATCTTGCTCAGTCTCACAAGAAAACACTGAATAGAATATTTTTAGTGCAAAGCAAGTTTCCCTTAAAAAGCCTCTTTAGATGACATTCCACTTCCAAAGTCTCTGACACTGCCTGCCAGGGACCTCTACCAGAACGCCATCTTGTCTCTCTCCTCTTCCGAGGGACCTTCTGCCCACATCCAGACCCAGGGGCTCTCCTACCTGTGCGGTCCCTAGCTTCACTCCCTGCCTTATTTCTTCTCTATCTGGACTCACTCATCCTTGCTTGCTTCTTTATTTCTTGTTTTTCAATTCTCTCATGAATAGGATCTTGCACAACAAAGTCGAGTCTGAAAACCCGTCACCAACCAATCAAAAATCATGAATCCAAGAAAAACTTCTCTTTCTGATGGAATTAGTAGGGACAACATTATCAGCTTATGGAATTCTGGGCATGCCTGCATCCTACAATTGTTGGACAAAACCAATGTTCTTTTCACCTGGCTCCTGGCTCCCAAGACTCTAGTCTCCAAGGGAAATGCTATATATATGCCTTTGAAGAAGGCTTTTGCTGTACACCCATTCATCTTTCATATTCCACCTCATTCATTCAATAAGCATTTTGTGCTAGGTGCTGGGTTACCACGATGCACAAGGCACATGCACATGGCAACACAGCTACGAGAACCTGCACTGTGCCCTTTCATCTTCATACACACAGAACATGGGTAAAATATTGTGTCAATTACGGGGATGTGGAAAGGCATTTGGAAGAAGGAATCTGAGTTAGAACATGAAGAACATGGGAGGGCAAGGTGTTCTACACAGAAGGAACAGCAGTTGCAAGAAGTTCTCTGTAATGTGAGAACAAAAGGGACAGGATAATTATCGTCAGATGTTTGGTAGGGACCTGTGTGGAAGGCAGAATAGCCTTGGTTTGAGTTATCTCAGCGCTGAGAAATGGGATCAAGGGTCAGGAATAAGAGAAGCCGGATTTATTCCATCTGAAAAAGAACTTGCTGATATGTGGAACAACCTTACAATAGTGATAATAAGAGCAAATAGTTATATGATGCTTATTATAGGTCACACAGTGTTCTAAGTGATACATATCCTTTATGAAGAATTACAGATATATGGAAAATCAATCCCCATAACCACCCTCTTCTTTTTTTTAAAGATTTTATTCATTTATTCATAAGAGACACAGAGAGAGAGAGACAGAGGGAGAAGCAAGCTCCCTGCTCAGCAGGGAGTCTGCTTCTCCCTCTGACCCTCCCCCCTCTTATGTGCTCTCTCTCTCCTCTCATCCTCTCTCTCAAATAAATAAACAAAATCTTCAAAAAAAAAAAAAAAAAGAAGTGATGTAGCTTAGCCTCCCATTCGATGCAGGAAACTCTTCTAGGGCATTCCTGGAAAAGGGCCACCCCACCCTTATTTGGAAACCTTTGGCAATAGGCACTGTGCTATTACATTGGCCGTATAGAAAAGTGGCTGAGAACATAGATGCCAGAGCCAGACTGTAGGTTCAAATCCAGGGGCCTTAGGTACGTTATGGGACACTCTGTGCCTCTGTTTTTGTACCCCTAAATTGAGCAGTAATAGAGGGTAGTTATGGCAGAGGGAGAAGCAGGCTTCCCGCTGAGCAGGGAGCCCGATGACGCGGGGCTCCATCCCAGGACCCCAGGATCATGACCTGAGCTCAAGGCAGACGCTTAACCAACTGAGTCACCCAGGCGCCCCCATCCCAAATCTTCTTGGTAGGTTCCTAACTCCTAACTCCTAACCATACTTCTCAGTCTCCTTTTTACCTCCCCCATTCAAGACATGACTTCCAAAATCACACAGCTCTCTCAGTCCTAGCTGCGTGACTCCCTCCACAGTCTCTTGTTGCCTCCCAAATCTTCGTTATACAGATCAACCGAATGTTTGTGGAAAGTTTCTCCACCTCCCCTCCTGCCTCTCGGCCTCCTTCGTGTGTGTCCTCCTCTCCCTGTGTCCCCCACACCCTTCCGCAACTGCAGTCTGGTGAAGACAGGGTTTAACTCTGAGAGTGTAAAGGAGAAGCTGAGGGAGAAGAAGTGGGGGATAGGGCCGGTCATGCATGCCGCAGTGTGGCCCTTTCCACAGGAGTGTCCTTTTGTGGACATTTTACCAGAGTGACGGAAAGCTCCTCTTGTTTTGAGAGCAGAGCAAGAGGACGGAGGAAGAGGAAAACGTGAGCTCTGTGTGCCGAGCTTGGCCTCTCGGGCCTGGAGAGCTTTTCACTGAAGGGTCTCTCAGATTTGGCTCGAAAAGGGGGAGCCATTCTGCCTGTCTCCATAGAACCGGGAGAGAGACTTCAGATATTTCTATTTGTCTTATGAACAGCTGGTGGCTCCTATATGAATCTAATTAAGCATCTTCCTGGCTGCAGACACTTCAAGTTCTATTTTTAAGATGCAGAATGTTTCCCAAAATGTATCTCACAGACGACTGACTGGATTCAGACATTTTATCCCCAGCACACCATTTTGTGGCACAGGCTAAATGGTATTATAGAAATTACTCCAACCTGAAGCTTGGCCAAGTCAATAATATTGGTTGATGGACTTAGGACGTCAGCCGTCTAGAATACAATGCTTCAGACCAGACTCACTGTCCTTTAACCCCGTCACATCTGTGGCTAATGCCCTTTCCCCTGACAGCCCATCCCCAAAATAAATGGCGGAGAAGATGAAAACCGAGTACATTTGCTTCAGTCAGATGAAGCAAAGATGCAGGTGCATTTCTGTCTGGCACCCATGCTAGAATTAATGCTGTCCCTGGAACCTGGGTGGACTTGGTTGGTCAGGGGCAGGCACCCCGCCCAAGCACCTAACACGGATCTGCTCTGTCCCATCTACTGAGGCCTGCAGCGTGAAACCCCAGACAAGGTAACGGGATGCCCAACTGTGGAAAGTACAATTGTCAAAGAAAGACAGTTACTGTGATGTAAATCCTGGGGCTCCTGCTGCATCTGTCCTTCTGCTCATAAATACACGCCTAAACCAAGAGATCCTTCTAGAACTCGGAATGAGTCTCCTCCTTTCTTCTGCTACCATCACTAATGGGTGTGATCAGGTGGGAGCTTAGCCCCCGCCCCATAAAAGGGAGCAGAAATCAAAGCTCCAGGGCGCCTCGGTGGCTCAGTCGTTAAGCGTCTGCCTTCGGCTCAGGTCATGATCCCAGGGTCCTGGGATCAAGCCCCGCATCGGGCTTCCTGCTCGGCGGGGAGCCTGCTTCTCCCCCTCCCACTCCCCCTGCTTGTGTTCCCTCTCTCGCTGTGTCTCTCTCTGTCAAATAAATAAATAAAATTAAAAAAAAAAAAAAAAAGAAATCAAAGCTACAGAGGTGGCTACCTACCAGTAGATTTTCCTACCTCAAAGGAAAAAAAGCAAAAAATAAAATAGTACAGCAAGGGCTATATAGTAAAATATATATTCTTCTCCCTAAAGAGAAAGAGTTTCAGCCAGTTCAGAGTGGATGGCTGCCTGGCTAGGGTCTCACGTTGCTCCCAACAGAGGGAGGCAGGGGTGAGGGGTGGGGGTGGTTTCTTTTCTCTACCACAGAGAAAAGAAAGCAAAACGAGGGCGCAGAGCCAGACTACAAGGCAGAGGGAAATCGTAAAAGAGCCTGAAATTCTTCCTCAAGAATTCTTTCTTTTCAGCTGAGTGGAGCCAGGATTTCCTGTAATTATGCAGTCAGGGGCTGGGGTGGATATTAAGTGGGGCTTCCCTTTGGAAAAGGGAGAAGGCTATTGGGCCATGGTTTGGGTCCTGTCTTGACAGTGCCAGCGTCATCAGGGCCCACCAGCAGCTCCCCCATGGCCGGGGTGGGCTAGCCTCAGAGCCCTCCACATGCCGGGAGACTTTCCCGAGGACGAAAACGGTCTTCCAGGCCCCTGCCAGTCCATAAACCGGAGCAATCGGTGTGCGATGCCGACAAGTCAGTCCTGCTTTGGGTTGACGTGGCAACCCAGCCTCCCCTTCCCTCCGTCTCCCAAGTTTCCATGCTAGTCTGTGGAAAGGAGCAGCTCTGCTATGTACGAGAAAGGGTGAAAAATGGAGAAAATCTTTCCTCAGGTATAATGGAAGCAGAGTCCGACTAGGAGAGAGAGAAACGAAGATGGGCCAAAGAATAGGAGATCTAAGTAAAACCCAGGGTCCAGTGAGGCCACTTCAAGAAGACAAGAGACACAAACTTTGGTGAAGAGGATCAGAGTCACTGAAGACCAAAGGAAGAGCAATCACAGTGAGGAAGGGGCTCAAGCTGCTATCACAATCGTTCCAGATAGCCTGTAATTGAGGATTTGGCTTCGTGAAGTCGGAGACCAAACTAGCAGCCGAAATTGTTGACAATGGTACCATCCCTGGGTTTCTGCCAGCACATGGGAGTCACGTAACAAACCATCCAACCACAAACCCCAACTCGGCTTCACTTGCCGCCCAGTAGGGGATGTGCCCATCTGCCCAATGCCCACCACTCTGTTAATAAAGGTCTTCATCCATGCTTTCTCCTCACTCCTTCTGCCCCCTGACCAACCCTGGTGCCTCCCCAGGTGGCCCTTCATGGTGTGCTGTGTCCCCTTCTCTTGAGAACAGTGAGTAATAAACTCTTCTTTCAATGGCCATTGTCTCTGCATCTGTCACTGTATCATCCCTGATGAAAACAGAATGTGGGTACATTTATAACAGCTACAAAACATCATTCTGAATCCTCAAGAGCATGTGTGCTTCTAAATTGTGTTGCGTTATCTGTGAGCTAGACTTTGTGCTCATGGCCTGTATGATTTTGAAGGCTGAGTTCACCAGCCAGCTAATTCTGATCACACCCAACCTTGTCTGAGACTCTCAAACTATGAGTACTTCACAGGACTCCACTCATTTCACCCTCAGCCCTACACACAAGATGCCATCATCATTCCCATTTTACGCAGGAGCAAACAGAAAGAGAGGGTGAAGAAGGAGCTTGAGATGACTCAGCTCGTGGGCAAAGGATCTCAGACACTGTCTGGTGCCAGTGGCTGGGTTTTTAATGCTATGTTTATAGGATACTGATTCTTACCACCAACCCACTTGCTATACCTTTACTTCTCTCTGTGACTGTCACATAGTCACACGCACCAACAAATATTTAGTGAGGGTCACATGTATGCATTGCATTATCCAAGGCACCACGAGTACCTGACTGGGAGAAAAATGAGCCCTGCCAGCTCTTGGGGAACATATTGGAAATCTAACAGTCCAAGATAGCCTCCAGTAAGACCCAGTTGATAGATAACAGGAAGATAATGGAGAGTGGGGCAGGCTTTGAGGTAGCTGGAAAAGTGTGTGTGTGTGTGTGTGTGTGTGTGTGTGTGTTTATGGGGGGTGATTAACCTGTACCTTCAAGGAAAGAGAGGGGTCAGAAAGTGGGGAACCAAGGTGAGGGCATGGAGAGGAGGGGCAGGATGGCAGGAGGAAAGGCAAAGGCACTTCAGAAGATTACACTTGCCATGCTGACATTTTGGCTTGGAGTGACCGTTTTTTGATTCAAGTGAGGGTAGGTTGCATTTGAAGAGGTCTCAATGCAAGATGATGAGGGGTCTTGCATGGCGATGTCAGGAATCCGGTGTTTTGTGGAAGACCTGTAGCTGGAGGAGGAGGAGGTGTGTGTAGGAGTTCAGGGAGAAAGTTACTGTGGGCAGGAGGGAGCAGGACCAGGGAGGTGGGAAGTCAGAGGAGAGGACTGGAGGGCTCTGTGAGGTTGTGAGGGGCAGCAGAGGAGATGGGGGAGAGCTGGGGTGACGTAGCCCTCGGTTCTGTGGGGTCACAGAGTCCAACGTCCCAGGACGGATGAAGAGCTAGCTGGTCCGGATTGATGGTGTCAGAGACATAGCATCAAAATGCTCGTGAAGTTCTTGCCTTCCCTCCTTGTTCCAAGTCTTAGTTGAGGCATGTTAGAGGCCGGTGTTACCTAGTGAGTTTTTAATGACTTAGATTACTAACACTATGTGCTAGTGTTCTGTGTGTCAGTAAGGCTTTTGTTTTAAGCAATTTTTTGTTAATTTTTAGGTTTTATTGGATGAATAAAAAGTTACTGAAGAAAATAGAAAGTCTATATAGGTATTCAAGAGGAATATTCTAAATGACACAGAGGCCTACGGGCTGGAGATAATGACTATTTTCTTTTGGTATAAGCTAACCCTGGAAACATTGTTTGCACATATATACATGCACACACATATTTGGGCATGTACTTTATATCGTGAGTGTATTTTTATATATGTGTGTACTTATTTAAGCATGTAGGTGTATGTACTTACACAAGTACACTCCAATTGTATATAATTCATTTACCAACAGATTGTTGTTTCAGTACACTCCAATTGTATATGATTCATTTACCAACAGATTTTTGCTTCTGTGCCAAAAATTTTTATATATACACACAGAAAAATGTTTCTGACTTACAGTTACATGAACACACCATGATTTGTTTGGATATTCTACTTGCTTTCTGTTTTTAGGTATTATAAGCAATTAACATTTTTGGACATATTGCTGAGCCCTTGTCTGATGATTCAGGTAATTTTTCTAAGTAGATGAAAAATGTTATTTCTCAGACTTCTTTTTTCTTTGTTATTTTCAATACTTCCTCTTTATCTCTACACATCTGTTGAGCATAATTTTCCCTTGGCCAATTTTCTCACACAGTCTCACTTGAAAAATGACTTTACAAATCTCCCATGAAGAAGGGTTCCAAATAATTTATGTAGATAGTTTACCTTCAAGGAGGGAGAGCACAACTCCCTGCTCCTTCAATGTGGGCTGTACACAGTGGGTTCCCTCTGAAGAGCACTGTATGGAAAAAGGGGGGTGGGAAAGTAACCTTATAGTGGGAAGACTGGACAACTACCTCAGCCAAGTGACCAAGATCACACCAACAGCCATAAATCATGTTGATAGTCTCCACCCTTGATAAGATGTGATGAAAACACACTTTACCTCCATGGTCTTCCTCCCAATAACCCTTGACTCCAGTCCTTTCATGAGAAAAACATTGGAAAAATTCCAACAGTGGGCCATCCTACAGAATATCTGACCAGTACTCTTCTAACTGTTCGGGTCACAAGAAACAAAGTCTGAGAAACCATCGCAGCCAAGACGAACCTAAGGAGATATGACAACTAAATGTGATCTGGTGTCCTAGGGCATTAGGTAAAACTAAGGCAATCTGAATAGAGACAGAAGGTTAAAAAAAAAAAAAAAAGAGAGAGCGAGAGACAGAGAGAGGCATGAATAAAAACTGAGACAATTTGAAATATGGACTTTCGCTAATGATAATGTACCAATATTGATTCATTAACTATAACAAATGTACCATACTAATTAAGAGATTAGTAACTGGGAAACTTGGCACCTGGTAGATCAGAACTCTATGTACTATCTGTTCAATTTATCTGTTAAAAAAAAAGCTTTCTAAATATAAAGTCTATTAAAAATGAGTGGAAGAGCACTCTTTATGTGGTTAGAGAAAATACTCTTTCAGAGCTGTGTGAAGACCCAAAGTAGAAGTGGGGACTGCACATCGGGCTACTACCGTAAGGCCGAGTTGGGCCCTCCCTGGAGCGGGGGAGGTGGTGCTGTGAGGAAGGGAGGTCCCCAGAGAGCTGAGTGTAGTCCCTGGCCCACAGGGAGAGCGCCAAGTACTGGGCCCATCATTCCTTAGTCCCTCTTTCTTATTTTATTTTAGCCATTAGCCTTTTCCGAGTCCAGCTTTTGCGAAGGTGGGAGGTACGTGTCTAACTTCTGAGATACTAATGAACTGAAAAAAGACTCCCCACCACCGCCACCATCATCATCCACCACCACTGACTCCGAATTTCAAAACAGTGGATCTACAAATCCTCTTCCTTTTATAGCCTTTTCTGAGATTCCAACCCTGCTTGACTAAAGGTGTCCATTCTAGAAACTCCATATTCTCTCTTTCTTTCCAATTACACCAACGATGAAAAAAAGAATTCTTAAAACCCAAACACTGAACCCCAGGACCACCCCCAATAGCGACAAGTCACCACATCCTGAACCAGGCCGGGTGCCTTAATGTCACTTGCTTTTCCACAAGCTGAAGCCTTTAAGGGTGCACTGTCCACTGGAATGGCAAACTCTGCAAAAGAAAACTTGGAACCAGACTCTTCCCACAGAGTCACAAAAGCGGAGAATAGGGCAGTAGAAGGACACCATTTACTCATGCTCTCAGTCGGAGCAAAAAATAGCAAAAGGTCATTACCATTACTAATTGGTACATTACATAAAACACACCAGTAATTTTAAAGTTTTTTCTTTGCAGGTAATTCAGTTTTTTAAAATATCAGTCATGTAGCCTACTTCTAATAAAACTAGCTAATATAACTGATGACTTGCTATGTGGCAGACTCTGTTTTAAGCACAAATACTGATTAACTCAATTATCACACAGTTCTAGGAAGTGGTTACTAGTTTTGTTTCTATTATACAGATGAAACTGAGAAGCAGAGAAGTGACTTACACAAAGTCACACAGGCGGGAGAAATCACACCATGACACTTTGATTCCAGAACCCAGCCTCTTTTTTTTTTTTTAATTTTTTTTAAGATTTTTTATTTATTTGCGAGAGAGAGAATGAGAGACAGAAAGCATGAGAGGGAGGAGGGTCAGAGGGAGAAGCAGACTCCCTGCTGAGCAGGGAGCCCGATGTGGGACTCGATCCCGGGACTCCAGGATCATGACCTGAGCCAAAGGCAGTCGCTTAACCAACTGAGCCACCCAGGGGCCCCAGAGATACAACATTTAAGTACAATTGGAAAACTTGAAATCCCCTTAGAGTTGGAGGGAAGTGGATTTCTCTAATGAAAGCTATTTCTGATTCTCCGAAGAAAAATAATAAAGGCCAGATTGATTTTCTTTTGCAGGGACTGAGTAGGCATTCTTAAGCCTCACCTGCAGGTAGCAGACCTCTGACTTGGTATTTCGAGCCTGTAGGTCACAGACACGTCCGTTTTATGAGTGCATGCATAAGTAACCCGAGATATGGATGCTGCTGGCATTTGGAAGCCCCTTTTTAAAGATTACTTTTAAAATGATATATAATTTCAAGTAACTTTAAGGTATAGCAGAATCATTTTATTTCTGCACCACAGTCCTCTAAGCAAGGAAAGGCCCCATTTCCAGTGGCCAAAAGAACCTCAGAGAGAAGCATTTTTCCCTGGAAGTAAGCAGCATGGCCAAGGACGAGAGCTGAAGCGCCATGGCCTGGAGAAGGCTGATCGAAAGTGCAGATAGGAGGAAGATTAGAAAGAGTCTGAGCTATACAGAGCCCGTGAGGTTAGTGGAGCATCATAGGCTGGAATGGTCCCCGCAGTGGCTGAAACCCTCCCCTGGGGCGCCTATCACAGAACTGCAGGTTTTCCCCTCCATGATTAGGAGGACTGCTTTTGTTCATGTTACCATGGCGATACCCAGACCAATTCAAAGGGAGTTTTCTAAAGTGTTGTGTGTTCGGTGTCTACGTATTTCTCGGTATGTATATATCAGGGGTGATGCACATACATGTGTACGCATGGACACAAAGCCAAATCCAATCACAGATTCTTTTGCTGGGTAGGAATGTCATTCTAGTATTGACTTATTTTGAATCTTATTTCTCATGGGTGGGTCATGAGTTGGAGGGAGTAAGATTTTCTGTTACACAGAAATTCTCATTGTAACTATAGGCCTTCCTGAGGCAAAGTTCTCCCTCCTCAAGACCAATATGGTGAAATACAGGGTGGAGAGAGGGGCCAGGTCAAAGGTAAATAAGAGGACTGTCTTAAGGCATTTTTTCCCCCTCTTTTCTATCTTTCTTTCTTTCTTCCTTTTTTTTTTAAAAATCAAGTCCATTGGAACTTGAGCAAGTCAGGGACAGCCTTCATTGTCTGGACAAGGGTTCCTAAAAGGAGAGATTATAAAGAGGTAACTCAGATTCATCCAATCTTAATTTCACTTCGTTAATAGAATCACTTGGCTGCCTAAACAGAAATCCTCAGTTATTCCTGCCTCTGCCCTAGCTCCTGTCCCCAGCATTGCCCACTGCCCAGATGTTCAACTAAACCTCAGTGATTCTTGCCTTCTCTCCTTTATCTTGCCCCAACATTCATTCAGTCTCTAAGTCCAGGGCAGTTTCTTCTCATAGCCTCTTAAATTAAACTTCTTCTCTACATTCTCAAAGTCACAGCATTATTGCAAGTTCTCATCATCTTTACTAGGACCATTGCAATAGCCTCTCAATGAATTTTCCTACTCCTGCTGTTCCCTAAGCCATCACTCACATGGCTACCAGATAGATCATTCTGAAAGAGATACAGTCTTGTCACTACTTCACTCAACAACATCCTTGGCAGAACATTCAAGGCCCTCCACAATCACATTCCCTGGCATTTTTCCAATTCAAATTGAGAGGCCAGCTGAGGTCAATATGCCCCCTTGAGACCTAGCCAAAATTCAGCTTGAGGCCCTTTACTGGTTTCTGAGGTAGGTTTACAATTCTCCCTAAGATTTTTCCTAATTTCTAGGGTTCATATTCTCTTGGTCTAGACTCACTAAAGTTGATATGTGGCATTAACATACTGTAGTGAAAGCTTATTATATGGGAAGCACCACAGGAAATATTTTACACACATTATTTTAACTAACACAACAACCCAATGGGGTTGCAACTGCTATTCATATTTTATGGACAAGGAAACTGAGGCTAAGGAAGAAACACATCCAAAGGTACTGACACTAAGTGGAAAGGAGGTGGGCAGTCAGGTGTATCTGATTCTACCATTACTTTATGCCACCACCCTTCCTCTTTCTTCATATTTTGATAATTTATTCATTCATCCATCTATGAATGAGTGCCTTTGTGCATCAGGTACCCTGCTATGAATGGGGGCAGATGTTGGGAAGAGTAAGAAATGAGCCTGCTCCTAAAAGGAAACAGAATCATTCAGTAGGATATTATAGCATCTCAAGAGTAAAGAGAGCAAATGCAAAGTGCTCTGAGCCAGCACGGCCCAGCTCCAGAGCCTCAAACTCCTCCCTGCTCTTCACTTAGCAGCCATGATCTCTCATAATGTCCTCTCTTCTCTCCACCTTCATCCAGCTTTCTCTTCCAATACACCAGCCACTATCCTTCACCCTAGACCAGCCAGTTTGCTCTGCAAATACGCCAGGACATTCTCATCTCTCTGGCTGTAACCAGCCTGATGTGTCCCCACCTAGAGTATTTTCTGCCTCCCTCAGTTCTATTCTTCAGCACCCATCTCAAATCCCACCTCCTCAAAGAAGCCTTTCCAGATGACTCCTGGTGTCAATAATCTCTCCTGTTCAACTAATTTATATAATACATAGCTTTAATCATTTTGGCTGCCTATTATTTTCTATTTGACCCCCAATTCATTGCTTTGTTATCAGGCCTCTTTTTTTTTTCCCTCCTTGGGATCTTTAGCAAAATTTCACCCCTTTTCAGTAGGAAGATAGCTCAGCACTTCACTCAACAATTTAGGCTCTTCAGTTGAACAAGGTCAAATTTGAGTCCTGACCTCCTTGTCTATTAGCTCTGTGTCTTGGAACATTTATGTAACTTCACCAAGTCTCAGTTTCTTTATCTGTAAAATGATGATTGTGAAGGGGTCTACCTCACAGAGTTGTCATGTAGACTAATGCATGTAACACTTTTTTTTACAAATACATATTTTTAAAGTTTTATTTATTTTAGAGAGAGGGAGAGTGCAAGCAGGAGGGGGAGAGGGAGAGAGAGAGAATCCCAAGCTGACTCCATGCTAAGCGTAAGCCCAATGTGGGGCTCAATCTCACGACCCTGAGATCACAACATGAGCTGAAACCAAGAGTTGGAGGCTCAACCAACTGCACCACTCAGGCATCCCATATATAACACTTCAGAGCAAGCTAAGAAACACAGACACTGGACAAACAAAGGATGGAGTCGTGCTATTAGATGATAATCACTAGGTATGTGTTGTAGAGGAAGTCATGAAAAAATAACATCTAGTAACATCTTTGAACATAGAAACAAATGAAAACATGTGACCAGGAGCAAAATTCCATAGTTAGGATTTATAATCATGTGGAAGGCTGAGATGAGCTATGCATAAAATACAGAGGTCAGCTGGGTCACCTTGTTTGAACCACACGTACTTTTCACAGATTCTGAGAAGTCCACTGCTGCCCCAAAGATTTCTCTGAATTCCTTGGAGGTCTTAAGTGTTAGTGAATCACCATGGCCCTGAACTTGAAGTTCTGAATGAACCCTCTACTATCTCCATTCCCATGCCCAGTCAGTCTTTTCTTAATTTCCTTTAAATGAATCTCTCACACAATCAGAGCATTTACTGCAAGTCTAGAAGAAGATGTGTGTAGAGATGTCTCTTGCTGAAGTTCAGACCACTAAAAATCTAACACTAGAAAGTCCCGTTCTTAAAAGGGCCACAGCTATTTCTATGGCTTATGTTGGAGCTTCCCTCCTAGTCACCTGGTCTTTCACTCCTTCCCACCACCACTTCCACTATTAAATGGAATTCTTCCTAATAATCAAATGCTATCTTTATTCCTGCAAAATCTATGCCCTTAAAGCCTTATATTTTCTCTTGGAAACTCATCAAGGTATTTTTTCAGAAACCGTTATCTTCCTAAAGGGAACAGTGGTCCCCGCTAGTCTTCCATTTGTTAAAATTCATCACATCTAAATGATTGAAGTTATCCATCCCAATCAGACACCAGCATCTCTGCCGCCAACTGTCATCTGGGGCACCACCAGGCTGCTTTTGATGTATCTATAAAATGAAATGATGGAGATGAGAGCCAGTGTCTACCAAACCATAGGTGTCAACTACACGGCTGAATGATGTAAAAATGATTAGGTCTGTCCAAAAGCAGTTAGGGAACCTACATCTGCCTCAAATATAGGAACATAAAGGTACACAAATCCTCACGGTAAATCAACACACAAGCCCAAGATTTAAATTTGTCATCAATGTGCTCAAGAGGAATGTGTTATTATCTAGCCCTCAAGAGGAAAGGTGAAGAACTGCTAAGTTATCAACTAAGTTATCTCAGCAGTTAGAGATCAACAAATAATTATGATGTCATATGGTTTCTTTGGAAGAGGAGTTGGCTGAGTTCAGTGCTTCTACCTCAGTCTCTCCTGAAAATGTTGGATTGCCGTCATCTGAAGGCTTGACTGAGGTGGGAGCGCCAGCTTCCAAGATGTCTCCCTCATGTGGCTACTGGCCGTAGGTCTCAGTTCCTTCCAGGTTCTTGGTAGAAGTCCTTCACCACACGGTCCCTTCTCCACAGGACCGCTGGAGTGTTCTCTCAACATGGCTGTTGGCTCCCCTGAGACTGAGTGACAAGGCTGGGGGGACTAGGACTTTCATGATTTAGTTTCAGAAGTCTCATATAACTTTTGCCATGTTTTATTAGTTTGCATCAAGTTACTAAGGAAAGGGAATTAAGGAATGGGAATTAGGCTCCACCTTTTTTTTTTTTAAGATTTTATTTATTATTTATTTGAGAGAGAGAGAGAGCAAGAGCAGGGGGCAGAGGGAGAACCAGGCTCCCCACTGAGCAGGGAGTCCGACATGAGGCTGGATCCCAGGACCCTGGGATCATGACCTGAGCTGAAGGCAGATGCTTAACCAACTGAGCCACCCAGGTGCCCCAAGGCTCCACTTTTTAAAGAGAATGTCGGAGAGTGTGGGCCTATTTAAAACCACTGTGAGGAGAACACATCTAATCTCATAGAACCACCTAGAGGTAACTTCAGATGAAAACTGAATCAAAGACTATAAAATGTAGGGAGAACTCATTCTCTTCTCCTCTCTCTCACAAGTCCTTGAGGAATCCTGTCCCCATTCTGTAGGGAAAATCTGACAGAGATAGGAGACAGGATGGAGGAGAAGAATGTGAATAGTGGGCATGCTGATTTTTAATATTCTATGCCATCCAGAATTATGTCAGAAGCAGAGTGAGATTAATTGGGGAATTAAATCTCTTTCCTTGTTCTACTCATTTCCCTCCCAAGCCGTTCTCCTTAGCCATGGAGGCTATCAAATGACACACAGGGTTTTTTCCTCCATTATTCTTCACACTAAGGACCCATTAGGCTGCATCGATGCTTCCAGGGATCAAACAATCAATCATTTCTTTCTCTGAAAGGGGGCCAGAGTGATCACACATTTCGCTCTGCTTGATAAAGGCTATGGCTGGGGAGCCAGCACACACATGATAAAAATACTTTCCAATTGATATGCAGCTATTATTAGAGCTGGTATTTACTTAAATGGTTTGTGTCACCATATTGCATTTACTGTATTGTGTCAAAGAAGGAATGTTTAGCTCCAAAAACAGATTTCTTTTTTTGATGCTGCTAAGCGGCTTTGATTTACATCTGTACTTTACAGTCCCTGTTTCCTCCTCCTAGAAAAAATATCCTCCTCCCTTTTCTGTTTCAAGTGTTCATTTAAAGCAAAGAACTCCCGTTTTCAACTAAGACCTAAAACCAGAACTCTTTGTATGTTTAAAAAAAAAAAAAGATCTAGCCTAATAGATTAATTCATAGGTTTGCCAAAGACCTTACTGTATTTAATGAAACAAGGTCTCAGATTAGATGCAGCTGGCCAAAGGAATTTTTTTTTTCCCCAAGCAATGACTGCTAGATAAGATTCAGTCATAATTTCAACGATGAACAAAGAGATACAGGACTCACAGAATTAGGAAGGTAATGCTGACCTTTCTTACATGAATTCCATCAGGTTTCCTCTCTCACCTCCAACTACTGCACTGAATACCATTTTAAAACGAAGTAGAAGGTAACTTGCTAAGTCAAAGGATCATCACGTTGTTTCGGATGTGAAATCTCATTTGTAGCTAATAGGGACTGAAGCCCTAAACATAGCTCTAGCTGCGGAGCGGAAGGAACAAAGAATGGAAAGAATGGAAGCGCATGGAAGGACTTGCGGTATCTGTCTGGACCCCTCTGATGATTGTAGCCCCTGAGACAGAAGTCCCGAGGGAAAATGAGAATGACCGGGGCACTCCAACGAAGGGAGGCCACCTGAAGATGACAATGTCCTTCAAACTGTCCTTCATCATATCTGGCGTGAAATGGAGGCTCATTATGTACTTTGTGAGCAAAATAACTTAGGTCAGTTTGGGAGGAATTAAGAGCATATTTGAGTTAGATCCCAAAAGATGAATACATTGTTCCCCAAGTATAAATTAGGTATCTGGAGAAATCTCAACTATTCCAGGAATTATGAGTATATATCATTACTATAGGAATAACAACAACATTTTGGAATTTAATAGAATCTCCTCCCTGCCACACACATTCCTCATCAAACTGAAAAATGTTTATTAAACACTATAAAATATTTATTATTTAAGGATAAAAATCTTGCACAGGCTCTTGAGAGAGAATATGACAAGTACATAAAAATATAAAGAAAAAAAAAAACCCAACCATAATGCCTTTACTTAGGAACAGACATTATAAACATTTTGGCTTATTTTCCCCCAGTAATTTTTTAAGCAGTCTTGTTACCTAGCAAGGATAATACTACAAGTAAGCCTTTGCATCCTGCTTTTTAGAACTAAAAAAATTACATTTTATTCTGACTAAAAAGTGGATACGGGATGCCTGGATGGCTCAGTCGGTTAAGCATCTGCCTTCGGCTCAGGTCATGATCCTAGGGTCCTGGGATCGAGTCCCGCATTGGGCTCCTTGCTCAGCGAGGAGCCTGCTTCTCCCTCTGCCTGCCGCTCCCGCTGCTTGTGCTTTCTCTCTCTCTCTAATAAATAAATAAAATCTTAAAAAAATAAATAAAAAATAAACAAAATAAAAAGCAGTTACATGTTCATTGTAGAAAATCTGAAAACAAAGAGAGAGGTATAAAGAAGAAGCAAAAAATCACTAGGAATCCTATTTCCTCACATAATCACTGTTAATATTTTCATGACCTTCCCTTCCAGGATTTTTTTTTTTTCTGGTCTTTAACAAACCTGTAGATTCCCATGAGAGAGTGGAATCATTCGCTAAGTGTTCAAGTACCATTTATCCAAGATTTGAGTTTAAAACCCCAGGAAAGTCAAATAGTTTAATACAAATTAAGTGGATTTTTGGAGGGGACATACAGTATTATCTGGGAACAAAGATGCCTCTAGAGTTGCAACCTAACTGCTTCTCCCAGGTGGGAGACTTTGTGTCCCCCCCTTTAGAGAAGGTCTGGGCCAAGAACAAGACAGTGGGACACAAGGGACAACGACGTGGGAATGAACATTCGAGGCTAAGAGGCAGCTTGCAATGCCAGGAGAGCTATCACCAACTCTCACGCAATGTCTCTGCTACCAAAAATTCTATTTAGCTAATAAAATTTGTATTGAACAACAACAAAATTACACTAACCAATGGCCCCAGTTTTTCTCCCAGGGGACTCTCCCTATTTCTCTAAGCGGGGATCACACAGATTATTGCCAAGAAGAATTAAACTCAAAGGTCTCACAACAGCAGAAATAGAAACCAAATGATGATGAATCTGGATTTTACATTGCACAGCAATACAATCTTATGAGGCTGGTTTCCAGGGGGCGTTGCCGGGTACAAAAGGCACAAATGCAGCTCTCCGCAGGTCACATGTGATCACGGGCAAGCCACCTGCTCTTCCGGAGGTCTGGATTTGTCTCAGGAGAACCAGGGCTACTCACGCCCTCTCCGTGCATAGCTGTGGCTCGCATCGGCTCACCAGGGAAAGAGCCTTTCACACGCAAGGGAATTAACGTTTGTTCATTCCTTGTTTTACACTCACGGACAGCCTCTCACAAGAGCAGGAGCCATGTATCGTGGGGCACTGGCCATGCGCATCTGTGTCACTGTGGATTAGTTTTAATGCGGAGAGTAATTATGTTCTTTCTGCTTATTGCAGATCTGCCACAGTGGAGACAGAAGGGAAAGAAGAGGTTTAAGGTGGGGAAGATGTTTTAGCTGTTTATACTCAGTAAAAGAAAATGGGAAGGGGAGGGGAGGTGCATGGGGGATGGGTGAAATAGCAGAAGGGGATTAAGAGCGCACTCCTCGTGATGCGCACAGAGCAATGCGTGGAATCGTTGAATCGCCATGTTGTACACCTGAAACTAATGTAACCCTGTATGTTCACAATACTGGAATTAAAATGAAAAAAGTGAATTAAAAAAAAGGAAAGAAAATTGGATTACAAATGTAACTTATCGGTGTCATTAAAACAGTACATAAGTATATGAAAGAAATAATGAAGCTGGTCCTCCATCGCCTTTACCTCTCCAGAAGGGACCATTGCTCCCGGTCGTGTGACCATGCTCCCAGAACCCTTTCTATTCATCACAGGTACATAAATACACATGCTGGTGTTTTCACATTATCTGCTGGGCCCCGTGGGACATCCCTGTGCTTGGTCACCATGGTGGCATCTCATTTTTTCCTAAACAACAGCACCTGCTGTCCCTCGGTCCGAAGAACAGTAATAGAACTGACCAGTCTGAGAAGAGAAAGACACGCAAAGGCCAGGTCTTCACCTTCGATTGGAGGAACTACAAGCAAATAAACGTATTAAGCTCTTGCCAGACTCAATAACTTCATCTGTAAAATGGGCAAAAGGACACCATCACCGCCCTAGCTGCGTCTCTGGGAAGCCCAGTGAGTTCTTGTATGTCAAAGTGTCTCACAAACTGTAAAGCAAAGCACGACCCTGCCTTCTCTGTAGCCCTGTGCGCGGTGAGAGAGGGAAAGAGTAGAGCTGAAGCCATAACTGTGTCTGTGACATATGGGAACGCCCAACACCAAAGCTCTGGGCAATTCCGTGATGAAAAAGTCATGAGAGCTTGTTCTATACCAAAGCTGATTGCTTTAGTATTTCAATTTTAGTCAGTTCTGAATGGATAGAACTTCAAAGACCTTTGTTCCATTTTTTAGGGTGGTCCGTCCAGAGGCAGAAAGCACTGGATTGAGAGGGCTCTTCGTTACTAATCAAGAGGCCATTTTCCTGTCTGCCTTGTGAAGATAAAACTGAAATGAAGCTGGGGTCTTTTCTCAGTACCCTTCAGAGACGTGAGCTGGCAATGGATCTGGATTACTTAATAAGTGGTTAATGCCAGGGAGAGGTGGGAAGATAAGAGCCTGAAGGGAAAGTCAACCGAGGGTCAGATTAATAAGAGCCCTTCCTGTGCGCTCTCTTGCGATACTGAGGCATGGGGCTTCTTACTAAGACAAGGCGATTCCATCTCCCTCTGACAAGATAGGTCTGACTTTGCCTTCAGTGTGGCCTGCAGCCTTGTCTCCAGGACCCTGGCTCATTTGCACATACACCAGCCTGTGTTTCCTTCAACTTTATTCTTGAATTTGGCATTAAAAAAAAAAATAAGACCAAGACAGGGGTGCCCGCCTGGCTCAGTGGGAAGAGCAGGTGACTCTTGCCCTCGGGGTCATGAGTTCAAGCCCCATGGCAGGCATACAGATTATTATTAAAATAATAAGGAAAAAGATCAAGACACAAAATTAGGGCCTTTGAGCTTTAGGAGGAAAGAAAGGAAGCAGGGTGGCTTCAGTTTCCCAAGTTGTTAAGGAGACATGTCCTACCTCCCACCAGGCCCCAGGGGTTCCAGTGTCACAAGAAGGGATATTTACTGTCCTGAGACAGATACACTGCAAGGCTGCCCAGCATGGTGCCCACAGACACCCTCCGTCGACCTCAAATGTAAGCCAAACTTAAGGCCAGGTTCAAGTGCACTTCGAGTTGAGCAGAAGGATTTTGGTCATCAGACAGATTGCTGGTCATGAGGTTAGTTGCCCTTGCAGTTCATTAAGGAAAATTTCAACTTCTTTGATTCTACCCTGGGAAGATCAATCTTACCATGTAATAACTCACTGCCTTTTCATCAAAATACTGCAGATCACCAAAATTGCCCAAGCAAATAATCTAACTCGAAGCCCCCCTCTTTTCTTTTTCCCTTCTTACCACTAATGAGTATTTTCTTCTTCCTACCAGTTGCTGACACCTGGAAAATTCTTTAAAAATATATTGAGCCTTCCCATTGGGAACATCTTTTCTATGAGCAAACAGCAGACCTTCCCCTTTCGTCAAGAACAAAAATCCAGGCTCCAGAGAATTCCGCTAGCAGTAATGATATTCTCCTGCTGCCTGTGGGCCTGGCTTTAGCCCATGCTATTTTTTTTTTTTTTTTTTTTTTTAGAACAGGGAAGTTTTCCTTAACTGAAGAACTATGCTCTTATCACAAATTTCAAGACATTTCTCTGCTTCAATTCTCAGGTGTGCTCTTTGTTCTGCTGGCTCAGGAGCAATTTTCAAGCCCATTGTTCAAGTGTCCTCAGAATGAAGAAGACAAACCATCCCATCAGCGGAACAATAATTTCCACTTAGGGGGAAAAATACATCTTGCCAATTCAGTTCACATTTTCCCAAACACATTTGTAAAACTCTTTGCCCTGTGCACAGAGTGTAAAGGAAAAACCCCCACATGGAATGACTAACGAGGCAGACGCAAAACAGCTAACAATAAAAGCAAACACAAAAATAAAACAGCATGCGTCAGGTGCCATGTCAATCACAAGAGAATGTTTTTCACATCTAATCATTAAAGATTAAAGGCTGGATATTTAAGGCATGGAAAAGAGGGGGTCCGTTAACAATTTAAGTAAGGTGAGAAAGCAGTGTGGTAGGTTTGGGAAAAAAAGAAATTTGGAGTCATACTTGGGGTCAAGTACCATTTCTTCTGTGAATTCGTTGGGTCTCAGGAGGTCATCTGACTAGTTTCTCAGCCTCATTTCCACCATAGGTGGATGGGGATGATGGAAACAACAGCTCTCCATCCCCCCTGTTGGGAACTCGTGAGAATCGAAGGAGATATTGGACACGAAGTTATTGCATGGTGCTATATGAATATTTGAACTTTTTTTTTTTTTAAAGATCTTATTTGAGAGAGAGAGAGAATGAGAGAGCACGTGAGAGGCGGGGAGGGCAGAGGGAGAAGTAGACACCCCGCTGAGTAGGAAGCCTGATGCGGGACTAGATCCCGGGACTCCAGGATCATGACCTGAGCCGAAGGCAGTCGCTTAACCAACTGAGCCATCGACACGCCCCGAATATTTGAACTTCTAAGAAGAGGTCATTTGAAAGAACGGAGGTGGGGAGCCAGTGGATGGGACTGTGGCATGTGCGAGCTGGGATTGACCTGCCCCTTCAGGCTCCCTCCCACGTCCCTCATCCCAGTTCTGGGGGGCCAGCTTATCAGACCTTTCCAGTAGGGCGCAGGGGAGACTTTGGGCATGCCACACAGCTGCAGAGCTAGCCAAGGCCCGGGAATTTCCCTCTGGTTCTGCATGAGAGCGCCCCCTCATTGTTTTTATGGAAAACTCAGATGTGTTTGAACTTGAACCAATGTTAATGGAATTAGCCACAGACTCGGTTAAGGGCAGTTGGAGCGTTGGTGAGGTGAGGTTCATGAGTTGGAGATTCTCTGGGACTTTAATTGGGGCCAAGAGGGAAAGTAGTAACCTGAAATTGTTTTGTTGCAACTGGGACTGTATACTCTGTTCCAATCACTTTAGGACTTCAGGATAAAGTAGAGAAGAAAAAAGGAAGAAGCACAAAGAAGATAAAAGAGAACAAGAACAGGAGGTGCCCAGGAGCTACAAGTGCGCACGCTGACTTGGCAAACCGAGGGAGTATGGCTTTCCTCCTTCCACAGCTCACCTGTGTCACGTACTCAGGTCTCCTGTGTCCCCACGGCCATGGCGGATTGATCAACTCAAGGGACGTAGGAATCTAAATGCATAGACGCCTATACCTTTTATCTGTCTTCTTCTGCAGCAGCCCAGGCCATTCCTGAGGAAGATTCCAGTGCATTGTGGGCCAGGAAATGAAGTTCTGGGTTTGAGGTCTTAAGCTGAAGTTCCAGGACAGCATACCAGTCCTAAATGCTCAGAGGACAGCAGATCCATGTGATCTACTCAGTGTCACACTGGGGCTAAGCTTTGAGCCCTGGGGTTAGGTATGGCAGAAGAATGAAGTTCACTGAAGATTCAGGGCTCTCCACGAGGCCACCACCAGAAGACAGACCCATGAATAGAAGCACGGTTCCTCAGGAGGTGATGTGTCGAAACCCTCTCTGCCTCTCTAACCGGCTCTCCTGGACGTGTACATGCGTACACGCATACACGCGTACACACACACACATACACACACATACACCAGCAGTCCCCAAGCTCAATCGCGCACAAAAATCATGCTGGAAACTGTAGTTAAAAAGTTAGAGAAAGGGGGCACCCGGGTGGCTCAGTCAGTTAAGCGTCTGCCTTCGGCTCAGGTCACGATCCCATGGTCCTGGGATCAAGCCCCTCATTGGGCTCCCTGCTCAGTGGGGAGTCTGCTTCTCCCTCTCCTTCTGCCCTCCCCCCCCAACTTCCCCCACTGCTCATGCTCACTCACTCTCTCTTCGAGCATTTTCTCTCTCAAATAAAACCTTAAAAAAAAAAAGTACACATTCTCTGGTGTCCAGTCTTCTTGCTACCTTACCAAATTGAAATTGTTGGGTCTTGGACCTGAGAACCTGGTATTTTTAAAATTATTTTAACATTAAAGAATCAGCAATTTGAGTAAAAGAGTAGCTCTACATCCCAATCCAAGAACACACAATTTTTTTTTATCTTTTTCAAGTCAACTTGTAACTCCCTATTGGCATATTTAGAATTTTTGTATTTTTCATACTACCAGAATCTGATTGTATTCTTGTACTCTACACTTCATTATCTGATGAGTCTTCTTCTCATTTACTCTAGTTTTTTACCTCCCTACTCCCCTTCCAGATTACCACTGATAAAACGTGTCACATTTTCTTCCACAGGTCTCTACGCTTATACATGTTAATATACACATGCATATTCTTGGCCTATTGATTCTTTCCCATGTATATCTGTATATTGCTTTATTTCCACATAATACATCATGGCAATTCTCCAGGTCCCTCGGTGTTGACATAACTCATAGTTGCATAATGTCTCATGGTGTATTAATTAGGGTTCTCCAGAGAAACAGAACCAACGGGGTGGGGAAAGAACAGATTTTAAGTGATTGGCTCATAGGACTGTGGAGGCTTAGTCAGTCCAAAATCTGCAGAGTAGGCTGGCAGGCTGGAGACCCAGGGAAGGAAGGAGTCCAAGTTCAAAGGTAGTCTGCTGGCAAAATTCTGTCTTGCCTTGAGCGGTTAATCTTTGAAACAATCAGGGGGAGGGTCACCCACATTACAGACAGTAATCTGCTTCACTCAAAGTCCACCTATTTAAATGCAAATCCAAAACGCCTTCACAGAAACATCCAGAAGAATGTTTGAGCAAACATCTAGACACTGTGGCCCAGCTCAAAGCTGACACAGAATTAACTATCACACATAGTGTGGATGCAACCCAATTCACTCACTGCCCAATTCATTCCTCTAGTGATGGACTTGTAGGTTCTTTTTTCTGTATTCACTTTATCTCTATGAACAATGCTCATGTATCAAAAGCCTTCATTTCCACAGGATAGAATCCCAGAAGATGATTGGGTCCCAGGGTATGCTTACTTGTATTTTAACAGATGCTGTCAGATCATTTCTGAAATGAGTTTTAGTGCTTAAACCAAACTCTTAGGGTGATTCTGGCCCAGCCAGGTCAGCTCTTGTCAGGGAGAGCACCAAAATTCAACATTTTCTTCTTATGCCAATGTGGAAATGTTTACAAGAAACTTTCTCAGGGCTGAGACCTCAAAGCCTTTCTCAGTCAAGTGTGCAGGGATTACAGGGGTTGGCGTATCTGATAACTTCATGTTACCCACAGGCACGGCCCCCCGGTGCTCTGGGAAGAAGGCAAGGATGCTTGGCTATCTGGGATAGACCCGTGTCAAGGATGGGGCATGTCCTTTCATTTGACTTCAAGGTTACCTTTGTGACTACAGGATAAGGCTTTAAGATGTTAATTTTCCCCCCTCCCGTTCTGGCCTATTCTTTCCCTTCCCTTTATTCAAACAAAGAACTTAAGAAACCAGATGCCAGAGAAGACAATCAGAGGGGCCTGGGAGGTTTCTTGTCCTGTACAGAATTTGGGACATTTCCGCAGTGCCAGGAGGAAGCAAGATTTCCAAGAGGAGACAGGGACAGAACAAGCAGGGGAAAGACGCTAGATCAAGAGTTGTTCCTAAGCTAGGGGCAGAAGAAGAGAAACGTCTACAGATTCTGGAACCATTCAACTGTCTGGCTGAGAAGGAGAGACCTCAACAGGAGCTGAACATCAGGCTTTGGCAGATGGGAACTTTGGCTGTCTCCCCCAAGATGCCCCCTTCCAAGCATAGCACCCCCTACCCAAGCTTGGCTCAGCACAAGCCCCCAGAACTATGGTCCAGCCCTGGGTTAAAACCCCAGCCAGAACAGACATTATTCATCTTGCCAGAAGAATAGGAGGCTTGGAGTAGAAATTATGTTGATTTATGGCAAGGTTTCTTGACACCAGCATTATTGATACTTTGAGCTGGGTGATTTTTTTTTTTTTTTTGCTGTCATGTCTGTCCTGTGCATTGTAGGATGTTTAGCAACTTTCTTGACCTCTACCCACTAAATACCAGTAGCATCCCTTCCCTGTCCCCAGTTCTGATAACCAAATGTCACACATTGCCCAATGATCCCTGGAGGTGGGGTGGATTGCACCCGATTGAGAACCAGTGATTTAAGGGAAAGTAAGGAAAGGCTGTTACTTTTTAGTTTATGAGATTCTTAAATAGGCCTTGACATTGATCTATTCCTTGTGTAAGGGAGGCCACCTAGCCATTGTCCTTCTCCCAGATTTGCCTCCCTGATGATATTTTGCTTGGACTAATTATTAAACTTTACCCTCCGTTCTCTGAACCACTTGTCAACAAGCAGAGGACATCCAGCAATGGAAGGATATGTATCTTCATTATACCTGCGGTGGTTAATGGGTCAGTGAGCATTTGGGGTGCCCTAAGCCCTTACTGACCTTTCCCAAGCTGGGGCCTGTCAGTTCCATGGCTATGCCAGACTACAGTGAATGCCAGTTCTGGAAACGCTGGCTGCCCTCCAGGGCCTTTTAGTTCCACACTAATAAGCCTGATTTAGGCTTTGCGTTACAGAACAGCAACGAAGTGTTATTGCCAGCAAGGGCAAAGAGCTGCTGTCCGTGGTCTTTTCTGAGCAAGCAAATGAATGTGATATTTTCGCCACCTCCTCTCTTCTCACTGAGATGATTCTTGGAGAGAATCCACTTGGTTATCCATGGACGTGAACATAATTTGGAAGCAGCAATCATGCCAGATGGCCAGCTCAAGCTGGGAGCCCTCAGTAGATTCCTGAGCCAAATTTCTCATTCCCTGGAGGAGCAGAGTGGAGGGTGTGTATGGCTGGGGAAGGCCAAGCTTTTCATTTCTGGAAAAGAAGTGAAGACAGAGAGAAGCC
This sequence comes from Neomonachus schauinslandi, assembly GCF_002201575.2. Lineage (NCBI taxonomy): Eukaryota > Metazoa > Chordata > Mammalia > Carnivora > Phocidae > Neomonachus > Neomonachus schauinslandi. Next base: position 183,390,544 of record NC_058403.1, on the reverse strand, counting down.
AGCAGGAACGGCCACTGTCCTTGCCAAATATGCATGGTATGACTTAGGTGAATGATGGAGAAAACTTCCTGAGTGCCAGTGTGGACAAATCCCACAACAGGATGCCCCGGGCAGCCATGGAATGCCCTTTCCTGGAGGTCAGGGCCACCTGGGTGGTTCTGACTCTCCTGCTTGGCTCAGCCAGCCCAGACAACCAGAGTGACCTCTCAAGGTGTGTTGCAGCTCACAGAGTCCTAGATCTGTGTGGGCTCTGGGGGTGGGCAGCATGAGCAGCAAGACATGGGGCCAGTAACAGAGCTCTGGGGGGTTGGTAGCTGCAATGTGCAGAAGAGGAACCCCGGAGAAACTTCTATACTTCAGTGTGCATCAGAGCCCGCTGGAAGAATACAGAGAAAGGAGGAGAAGCAGAGAAGGAGAGTGGGAAGCCAAGGGAACTAAAGTGGGTGGGAGGGTCTTCAGAAAGTGACATATAGGGGCACCTGAGTGGCTCAGTTGGTTAAGTGGCTGCCTTTGGCTCAGGTCATGATCTCAGGGTCCTGAGATTGACCCCGTATCAAGCAGGGACCCTGCTTCTCCCTCTCCCTCTACTACTCCCCCTGCTTGTGCTCTCTCACTCACACAATCTCTCTCAAATAAAATCTTAAAAAAAAAAAATGACATATGGACAAAGGACAAATGAAAGGCCACCAAGACTATTACAATGACACTTTGATTTAATAGAATGGAAAGGAAGAAAAGTAGGCTTCAAGATCATGAAATAGTTCTATTTCATCATCTCAATTTTTACAGTATTTCTTTTTGATTACTAATTCATTACTGAAATACATCAGATTTTCATCTTTTGTCTTACAAACTAGGTCCTGGGACAAAAAATCACCTGGGCTTTGGTCTTGGAAGTCATGGTTCTATCACTTAGTATAGGACTTTGGGCAGTTTTCTGATATTTAAAATAAATATACATAATACCTGACTCCTGAAGTGTTATGAAAGCCAAGTGCACAAGCTAATAAACTATACACAAAATGATAATTATACTCATTTACAACACAACAGTCTCATCTAATGCATTCTTCATTAAGCTTTCAACATGAAAATTTGAAAACCTAATCAGATTAAGGGGCTCTCATGTCTAAATGCTCCATGGTTCCCCATCATTTTCCAGAAAATATTTAAACCTCCACAGCTTATCCCACACAGCTTCCCCAGTCTGGCTTCTGTGTATCCTGGCCTCGTCTGCCACCAGTCTAAGACTACATGCAACAGGGTAGGAATCCTATTCATCTGCATTGCATTCTCCAAATGCAGTTAACACTTGGTACCTACCTCCTTGCTGTCAGAGAGTCGGCATAGGGGGCCTTCCGCTGCGCATGATGTCAGGTTACCCTGGTTTAGGGCTGCAAACGCAAGTGCATGCAGGGCCAGGCAGGGAAGGTCAGTAGTGAGTGGGCCAGGGGGGAATATAGATGAACAAGTAGGGCAGTCACTACTTAGCTAATTCTCTTGTCTTGCACTAACAGGGCTGCATGCAATGTGGGGAGATCTTCCAGAGAATCCCCTCCAAGCCAGGTTTTTATATGAACTCTCCTTATTTTAAAATCTTGACAAGGTATTAAAAAATTTTTTAAACCAAGTGTTGTCCAAATAGAATATATCACAGGGTTGGACATGACCATGAGTGATCATTTTCAACCCCTGGCCTTAGCCTTCATGTATGTTGAAATAAAACTGAACTTCTAAAAACAAGAAATGTTGTTAATAGCTGCCCTGATGTTTCTTGATCAAATCGTTCTGGTTCTTCAAAATGTTATGCAAGCATCACCTCTTATGGGAAGCTTGACTAGACATGCCCTCCTCTTCCCACACCCCCATCATTCCATCCCCTCTGCCACTTCCTTAGTCCAAGTCTTCATCAAAGCTGATCATCCCATGATCCATAATGGCTGCTGAAACTCTAGCCATCATATCTGCATTCCAGGCAGCAGGATAGAGGAAGGAGGTGAAATACAAAAAAGGCCTCCTCCTAGTTAAGTCAGTTCCTCTCAAAGAAATTTCAGAAGCCTTAACTAAAAACTTGACGTGCTTTACATACATCTCATTGTTTAATCATAGCTCCAATGGGTTAGGGAGATACAATCACATCACCAACTAGAATAAAATCAGAGTTTTGTAGAAGGGGAAAAAAAGGTTATTAAGTGGGCCATTAGCACTATCCCATACTTAAATACTTTGTTTTCCAGGTTCTACTATTGTTAATACAATTCATTCTCCAAACAACCACTGTTTCTAAATTGTATTATACGTCCTCTCCAATTTGAACACCTTTAACGGCTTCTGCTGTCCTTTGGACAAGACCATAACCATGTAAGGCTAAAACGCCTGTGTGACTTGACCCCACTGCTTTCCTCTCCCCCACCCCCAGTCTCATCCTCTACCTTCTTGTTCTCTGTTCCACCTGCACTGGTGAACGGGTGCTTTCCCACCGTTGCATAGGCTGTACCCCATCTTGACCTCTCTTTCCCCAACTGGCTGATGCCTCCAAGCGTCAGGTGAAGGACCACATCCACAGAGAGGCCATCCTCATCACCTAAGGTAGAACACTTCCCCACCTCCCTTCTTCTTGGGCTACACGCTCTCCCCTGACTTCTCCACAGTTGGGGGACACTGGGTTGATGTGTGTAACCATCACTGATGAGCAGTCTTCCCCACTAGACTCTCTGTTGTAAGACAAGGGAACATGTCGGACCTGTTCCCATCTGCACATGTTCCTGTGCCTGATAGAGACACTCAGTAAATATTTATTGCCTGAATCTCTATCAGAAATCAGTGTTTGTTTGGCCCTTCTGGACTTAATTAGGTGAAGGATAGGTGAGACTCAGCCAAACATTTACAAGCTACCCTCTCTCTCCAAACCCATCACACAAAATTATGAATCTAGGATTAGATCAGATCCTGCCCAACTAGCCGCTTATCAACACTTAAGAGCATCTTCCCCTTCCTCCTTGTACAGAATAGCCTTTCTCACCCTTCCCAGTGCAGCTGTTCTGGGCTGGGGGGTGCATACCAAGTGGCTGCTCCCACATCCCGAATTCAGTTAAATGCATTAATCAAACCTCAATAATTAAGCATTTGCAAGGAGAGGATGCCCCACCCCCTTTTTCTGTTTGCTTCAACCTAAAACAAACACAAAACACAAAAAATAAAACAAACACAACTTCATGTAACTATTTGCCTTTAAACCTCTGTCTTGAAAAGGAAAAAAAAAATAAAACAAAAACCAGGCAGGGAATTCTCCATGGATGGATCATGCACCCTTATCTGAGGAAGCAAATCCTACGGGTTTGGGGAACCCATAAACCAAACGGCTGGCAACGTCCTCAGCTGGGGCAGGAGAGACCCATCAGTTATTGATACTTCTCCTTCCCTAGATGTGTGCGATCCATTCCATGCTGGGCTTAACAGATGCAAAAGAAAAAGAATGTTAAAATTCTTGTACCAGCCAGAGTGCTGACATTGGTTTTCTGATCCAATTAGTGCGGGACCTTGACAGTTTAGGGCGACGCTCTGTCCACATGAACTTTGGCGAGGTGGTGGAGGATGGGAGGCCCAGATGCCTTGACCTGACAGCAGATGTCAACACTAGGATGGTCCAAATGAGTGCAAGTTTATGCCTTTCCTTCTCCATGGGAGACCTAGGGAGATAGTATCTCACAGCCTTACACCAGATGCTAATCAGATTATATCCAGATGCTCTATAAACATGTGTCAGCAGTTGAAAAGACCTATCTTAATTGGGACAAAATTACTTTTTCCAATGCTGTAGGTAAAATGCACAAGTAAAAATATAACTGTGGTTGTTTAAATACACCCTAAGGTGCTTTATTTTTCTTTAGCACAGAGAAAGTCCAGCTTGAGCAAATGCATGTGCTTGCAAGAAGTCTGTTTGAGGGAAAACAGTGGAGAAAGACATTCGGCAGCTTCCCTAAGCTCCCTGTACCTACAGATGGTATTTCTCATTGCTTTAGGATTCCATCACCTGATTTGAAGACAGTGCAAGTTTTAATCCATCATCTTTCCTTCTTGCTGATTGAGGAGCTCTTCATGTTAGCAAGCATGCTGATTTCCTACTGAAGAACCCCCAGAATGTTTCCTTGTGCATCCAGGGCAGAACTTGTGTTTTCCTACCAATGCCTCAACCTCCATTTGGTGTGGGCCTGCATAGTACATGGAGCAGTGGGGGGACATCAGTGAACTGCGTCATAGACAGCTGTGAGCTTTAAAAAAAAAAAAAAAAAAGCAGTGTAGGAACAGAGAGACAAGTCAACAGGCAATTAATACACATGTGGAAACACCGTGACAGAGTAAGATTAAGATGCTATGGGAGGAGAGAAGGGGTACACTAGATTCAGCCTGGGGATAGGGATGTGTGAGCCAGCCCACAGGAGGAAGAGGTAGAGCGTGAAGGAGCCAGGTAAGTAGAAGGGAGAGAATGGCGTACTTCAGGCCATGGAAACTTGGGTGCCATGCACTGGGTCAGTAGCTATAATTTACACAAATTTCAATTAGGAGGTAAGTAACTAAAACTGTGTCAAAATGGAATGGGCTTCCCCAGAAAACAGCAAGTTCCGTTTATTAGAAGTATGCAGAGTTTGCATTAACATTTTGTGGTATTATAAAAATAGAGGTCTCACCCAAAGCAAGAGAAACAAAAGTGAGAGTCAACAAGTAGGATTCCATCAAACTAAAAAGGAAACCATCAACCAAATGAAAAGACACCCTATTAACCAGGAGAAAATAATTGCAAATCGCATCTGATAAGGGGCTAATATCCGAAACATACGAAGAATTCACACAACTCAGCAAAAAAACTGATTAAAAAATGGGCAGAGAGGGCGCCTGGGTGGCTCAGTTGGTTAAGCGATTGCCTTCGGCTCAGGTCATGATCCTGGAGTCCCAGGATCGAGTCCTGCATCAGGCTCCCTGCTCAGCAGGGAGTCTCCTTCTCCCTCTGACCCTCCCCCACCTCATGTGCTCTCTCTCTCTCTCAAATAAATAAATAAAATCTTTAAAAAAAAATGGGCAGAGAGTCTGAACAGACATTTTTCTAAAGAAGTTGTACAGATGGGTCACAGGTACATGTAAAGGTGCTCAACATTAGTAATCAGGGAAATGCACATCAAAACCACAGTGAGATAGCACCTCACAGCAGTCAGAAGGACTAGTATCAAAAAGACAGTAAGTGTTGGCAAGGATGTGGAGAAAGAACCTCCGTGCATGGTTGGTATGGCAAACAGGATGGAGCTTCCTCAAGAAAATTAAAAATAGAACTATCATATCATCCAGCCATTCAACTTCTGGGTATTTATCCAAGGAAAACAAAAACATGAACTCAACAAGATATATACACCCCAATGTTCATTGCAGCATTATTCCACAGTTAAGCTATGGAAACAATCTAAGTGTCCATCAGTGTATGAATAAAGAAATGGTGGTGTATATACACAATGAAATATTGTTCAACCATAGAAAAGAATGAAATCTTGCCTTTTGTGACAACAGGGATCGACCTTGAGGGCATGAAGCTAAGTGAAATTAATCAGAGAAAGACAAATACATTATGATCTTTTTTATATGTAAAATCTTCAATAAACTCCAAGCTGACAGATACACAGAACTGACTGGTGGTTGCTAGAGGCAGGGGATGGGCAAAGATGGATAGACTGGTTTTTTGTTTAAATTGAATAAAAATGGGGTGCCTGGGTGGCTCAGTTGGTTAAGCGTCTGCCTTCAGCTCAAGTCATGATCCTGGAGTCCCGTGTCCAGCTCCCTGTTCCACAGGGAGCCTGCTTCTCCCTCTCCCTCTGCTGCTCCTCCTACTTGTGCTCTCTCACTGTCAAATAAATAAATAAAATCTTTAAAAAAGATAAATTGAACAAAAAATTTTAAAAAGATTTCTATAATAGGTGGAACGCTATACTGGGTCTATGGCCCCAACCCCAGACCCAACCCAAATATCCAAAAGTAGGGTTCAGGGAAGGGTTTTTACCTAAAAGCTTCACTGTCAGTCATTAGGCAAATCAAAACCACAGTAAGAAAACCATTTCACAAATCTCTAGTGTATGGCTTTGTTCTAGTCTCCTGCCTGATCACATTCTCTCCCTTTGTCTTTTTTTTAAATCCTCTTCTTTCTTTTTTCAAACAACTTATTTTATCAATTCCTTTTATAAAATTTTTTATAATTTTCATCTTTACAGTCATATTCCATCCCTTCATCGTATTAACCCTTATTTTTGTACATATATAAGTTTTTTTCTTTAAAATTTTGGGAGGCACTTTCTTCTAACAGACCAAAATACACCCAAAATCTAGTGTGTGGCACTGATCTATGCACCAGCCTGATCATATTTCTGTTTTTTTTGTTTTGTTCTGTTTTTGTTTGTTTTTATCTTTTTCTTTTTTTTCTTTTATCTTTCTTTCCCTTTCTTTTTCCCCTGGCTTCAGGTCTTTTCTGATTTGTTTAGGGTATATTTTCTGGGGACGTTGTTACCCTGTTAGCATTTTGTTATCTCAATCTATTCTCCTCTGGACAAAATGACAAGACAGAAAAAATCACCTCAACAAAAAGAACAAGAGGTAGTACTGACTGCCAGGGACCTACTCAATAAGGACATTAGTACGATGTCAGATCTAGAGTTCAGAATCATCACTTTAAAGATACTAGCTGGGCTTGAAAAAAACATGCAAGTTATTAGAGAAACCCTTTCTGGAGAAATAAAAGAACTAAAATCTAACCAAGTCGAAATCAAAAAGGCTATTAATGAGGTGCAATAAAAAATGGGGGTGCTAACTGCTAGGATAAATGAGGCAGAAGAAAGAGTCAGTGATATAGAAGACCAAATGATGGAAAATAAAGAAGCTGAGAAAAAGAGAGATAAACAACTACTGGATCATGAGGGCAGAATTCGAGAGATAAGCGATACCATAAGACAAAACAACATTAGAATAATTGGGATCCCAGAAGAAGAAGAAAGAGAGAGAGGGGCAGAAGGTATATTGGAGAACTTATAGCAGAGAACTTCCCTAATTTGGGGAAGGAAACAGGCATCAAAATCCAGGAGGCACAGAGAACCCCTCTTAAAAATCAATAAAAATAGGTCAACACCCTGACATCTAATAGTAAAACTTACGAGTCTCAGAGACAAAGAGAAAATCCTGAAAGCAGCTTGGGAGAAGAGATCTATAACCTGCAATGGTAGAAACATTAGATTGGCAACAGACCTATCCACCGAGACCTGGCAGGCCAGAAAGGACTGGCAGGATATATTCAGAGCACTAAATGAGAAAAATATGCAGCCAAGAATACTATATCCAGCTGGGCTGTCATTGAAAATAGAAGGGACATCAAAAGCTTCCAGGACAAACACAAACTAAAGGAATTTGCAAACACAAAACCAGCCCTATGAGAAATATTGAAAGGGGTCCTCTAAGCAAAGAGAGAGCCTAAAAGCAACATAGACCAGAAAGGAACAGAGACAATATACAGTAACAGTCACCTTACAGGCAATACAATGGCACTAAATTCCTATCTTTCAATAGTTACCCTGAATGTAAATGGGCTAAATGCCCCAATCAAAAGACACAGGCTATCAGATTGGATTAAAAAACAAGACCCATCGATATGCTGTCTGCAAGAGACTCATTTTAGACCCAAAGACACCCCCAGATTGTAAGTGAGGGGGTGGAAAACCATTTACCATGCTAATGGACACCAAAAGAAAGCTGGGGTGGCAATCCTTCTATCAGACAAATTAGATTTTAAACCAAAGACTGTAATAAGAGATGAGGAAGGACACTATATCCTACTTAAAGGGTCTATCCAACAAGAAGATCTAACAGTTGTAAATATCTATGCCCCTAACATGGGAGCAGCCAAGTATATAAGGCAATTAATAACAAAAGCAAAGAAACACATTGACAACAATACAATAAAAGTGGGGGACTTTAACACCCCCCTCACTGAAATGGACAGATCATCTAAGCAAAAGATCAACAAGGAAATAAAGACTTTAAATGACACACTAGACCAAATGGACTTCACAGACATATTCAGAACATTCCATCCCAAAGCAATGGAATACACATTCTTCTCTAGTGCCCATGGAACATTCGCCAGAATCGATCACATTCTAGGTCATAAATCAGGTCTCAACTGGTACCAAAAGATTGGGATCATTCCCTGCCTATTTTCAGACCACAATGCTTTGAAACTAGAACTCAATCACAAGAAGAAAGTCAGAAAGAACTCAAATACATGGAGGCTAAAGAGCATACTACTAAAGAACGAATGGGTCAACCAGGAAATTAAAGAAGAATTTAAAAAAATTCATGGAAACCAATGAAAATGAAAACACAACTGTTCAAAATCTTTGGGATGCAGCAAAAGCAGTCCTAAGAGGCAAGTATATAGCAATACAAGCCTTTCTCAAGAAACAAGAAAGGTCTCAAGTACACAACCTAACCCTACACTTAAAGAAGCTGGAGAAAGAACAGCAAATAAAGCCTAAACCCAGCAGGAGAAGAGAAATAATAAAGATCAGAGCAGAAATCAATGAAATAGAAACCAAAAGAACAGTAGAACAAATCAACGAAACTAGGAGCTGGTTCTTTGAAAGAATTAACAAGATTGATAAGCCCCTGGCCAGACTTATCAAAAAGAAAAGAGAAAGGACCCAAATCAACAAAATCATGAATGAAAGAGGAGAGAACAGAACTAACACCAAAGAAATACAAACAATCATAAGAACATATTATGAGCAAATCTATGCCAGCAAATTAGATAACCTGGAAGAAATGGATGCATTCCTAGAGATGTATCAACTACCAAAACTGAACCAGGAAGAAAGAGAAAACCTGAACAGACCTATAACCCCTAAGGAAATGGAAGCAGTCATCAAAAATCTCCCAACAAACAAAAGCCCAGGGCCAGATGGCTTCCCAGGGGAATTCTACCAAACATTTAAAGAATTAATACCTATTCTTCTGAAACTGTTCCAAAAAAATAGAAGTGGAAGGAAAACTTCCAAACTCGTTTTATGAGGCCACCATTACCTTGATCCCCAAACCAGACAAAGACCCCATCAAAAAGGAGAAGTACAGACCAATATCCTTGATGAACATGGATACAAAAATTCTCACCAAAATACTAGCCAATAGGATCCAACAGTACATTAAAAGGATTATTCACCACGACCAAGTGGGATTTATCCCTGGGCTGCAAGGTTGGTTCAACATCCGCAAATCAATCAACGTGATACAATACATTAGCAAAAGAAAGAACAAGAACCATATGATCCTCTCCATAGATGCAGAAAAAGCATTGACAAAGTACAGCATCCTTTCTTGATCAAAACCCTTCAGAGTATAGGCATAGAGGGTACATACCTCAATATCATAAAAGCCATCTATGAAAAACCTACAGCGAATATCATTCTCAATGGAGAAAAACTGAGAGCTTTCCCCCTAAGGTCAGGAACATGGCAGGGATGTCCACTCTCACCACTGCTATTCAACATAGTATTGGAAGTCCTAGCCACAGCAGACAACAAAAAGAAATAAAAGGCATCCAAATCACTCTTTGCAGATGATATGATACTTTATGTGGAAAACCCGAAAGACTCCACCCCAAAACTGCTAGAACTCATACAGGAATTCAGTAAAGTGGCAGGATATAAAATCAATGCACAGAAATCCATGGCATTCCTATACACCAACAACAAGGCAGAAGAAAGAGAAATTAAGGAATTGATCCCATTTACAATTGCACCCAAAACCATAAGGTACCTAGGAATAAATCTAACCAAAGAGGCAAAGAATCTGTACTCAGAAAACTATAAAATACTTATGAAAGAAATTGAGGAAGACACAAAGAAATGGAAAACCATTCCATGCTCATGGATTGGAAGAACAAATATTGTGAAGATGTCAATGCTACCTAGAGCAATCTACACATTCAGTGCAATCCCTATCAAAATACCATCCACTTTTTTCAAAGAAATGGAACAAATAATCCTAAAATTTGTATGGAACCAGAAAAGACCCCGAATAGCCAGAGGAATGTTGAAAAAGCAAAGCAAAGCTGGTGGCATCACAATTCCGGACTTCAAGCTCTATTACAAAGCTGTCATCATCAAGACAGTATGGTACTGGCACAAAAACAGACACATAGATCAATGGAACAGAATAGAAAGCCCAGAAATGGACCCTCAACTCTATGGTCAACTCATCTTTGACAAAGCAGAAAAGAATGTCCAATGGAAAAAAGAGTCTCTTCAACAAATGGTGTTGGGAAAATTGGACAGCCACATGAAGAATGAAACTGGACCATTTCCTTACACCACACACAAAAATAGACTCCAAATGGTTGAAATACCTAAATCTGAGACCCGAGTCCATCAAAATCCTAAAGGAGAACACAGGCAGCAACCGCTTTGACCTCAGCCGAAGCAACTTCTTCCTAGAAACATCGCCAAAGGCAAGGGAAGCAAGGGCAAAAATGAACTATTGGGACTTCATCAAGATAAAAAGCTTTTGCAAAGCAAAGGAAACAGTCAACAAAATCAAAAGACAACCGACAAAATGGGAGAAGATATTTGCAAATGACATATCAGATAAAGGGTTAGTATCCAAAATCTATAAAGAACTTCTTAAACTCAGCACCCAAAGAACAAATGATCCAATCAAGAAATGGGCAGAAGACATGAACAGACATTTTTCCAAAGAAGACATCCAAATGGCCAACAGATACGTGAAAAAGTGCTCAACATCCCTTGGCATCAGGGAAATCCAAATCAAAACCTCAATGAGATATCACCTCACACCAGTCAGAATGACTAAAATTAACAAGTCAGGAAATGACAGACATTGGCAGGGATGCGGAGAAAGGGGAACCCTCCTACACTGTTGGTGGGAATGCAAGCTGGAGCAGCCACTCTGGAAAACAGTATGGAGGTTCCTCAAAAAGTTGAAAATAGAGCTACCATACGCTCCAGCAATTGCACTACTGGGTATTTACCCCAAAGATACAAATGTAGGGATCCAAAGGGGTACATGCACCCCGATGTTTATAGCAGCAATGTCCACAATAGCCAAACTATGGAAAGAGCCAATATGTCCATCAACAGATGAATGGATAAAGAAGAAGTGGTATATATATACAATGCAATATTATGCAGCCATCACAAGGAATGAGATCTTGCCATTTGCAACGACGTGGATGGAACTGGAGGGTGTTATGCTGAGCGAAGTAAGTCAATCAGAGAAAGACATGTATCATATGACCTCACTGATATGAGGAATTCTTAATCTCAGGAAACAAACTGAGGGTTGCTGAAGTGGGGGGGGTGGGTGGGAGGGATGGGGTGGCTGGGTGATAGACATTGGGGAGGGTATGTGCTATGGTAAGCGCTGTGAATTGTGCAAGACTGTTGAATCACAGATCTGTACCTCTGAAACAAATAATACAATATATGTTAAAAAAAAAAAAAAGATAGCAGGAGGGGAAGAATGAAGGGGGGAAATCAGAGGGGGAGACGAACCATGAGAGACGATGGACTCTCAAAAACAAACTGAGGGTTCTAGAGGGGAGGGGGTGGGAGGATGGGTTAGCCTGGTGATGGGTATTAAAGGGCACGTTCTGCATGGAGCTGGGTGTTATACACAAACAATGAATCATGGAACACTACATCAAAAACTAATGATGTAATGTATGGTGATTAACATAACAATAAAAAATTAAAAAAAAAAAAGAAAACCATTTCACTCCCATTAGGTGTGCAAAGCCTTTAAGATGGCTCATTATATATATATATATATATATATATATATATATTTATAATTTTATATTTTATATATATATATATATAAAGGAAAACAAATGATGGCAAGGATGAAGAAATATTGAAGTCTTAGGGCTCCTGGGTGGCACAGTCGGTTAAGCATCTGACCCTTGATTTTGGCTCAGGTCATGATCTCAGGGTCATGAGATGGAGTCCCCCACTGGGGTTTGCAATCAGCATGGAGCCTGCTTGAGACTCTCCCTCCTCCTCAACCACCCCCCCCGCCGCCCCAAGCACCGGAACCCTAGTATATTGCCAGTAGGGAGAACAGCACAGCTGATGTGGGAAACCATGTGGTGGCTCCTCGATAGTTAAACATAGAATTATCGTATGATCCAGCAATTCTACTTTTAGGTATCTACCCAAAGGAATTGAAAGCAGGCAGACATTTGTACACCTATGTTCACAGCAGTGTTATTCACAGTAGCCAAAAGGTAGAAACAACCCAAATGGTCATCAACAGATCATTGGATAAACAAAATATGGTACATACATACAAGGAAATGTTATTCCACCCAAAGGAATGCAGTTCTGATACACGCCATGCCATGAATGACCTTGGAAGACATGATGCTAAGTAAAATAAGCCAGGCAGAAAAGTACAAATATTGCAGGATTCCACTTACATGAAGCACCTAGAATAGAAAGGCAACAGAAAGCAGACTGGAGCTTACCAGGGGCTGAGGGGAAGGGGAATGGAGAATTACTGCCTAATAGTTATAGAGTTTCTGTTGGAGTAAAGAAGGAGTAAAGGAAGAGCTTTGGAAAGGGATAGTGGGGATGGTTGTACAACAGTGTGAATATATTTAATGCCACTGAATTTTGCACTTAAAAATGGATAAAATGGTAAATTTTTTAAAAAAGATTTTATTTATTTGATAGAGAAAGAGAGAGCACATAAGCAGGAGGAGGAGATGGAGAGAGAATCTCAAGGAGACTCCCCTGCTGAGCCCAGAGCCCGATTGCCAGGCTTGATCTCATGACATTGAGATCATGGCCTGAGCTGCAACCAAGAGTCAGATACTTAACTGACTGAGCCACCCAGGTACCCTTAAAATAGTAAATTTTATGTTATGTATATTCTACAACAATTAAAAAAACAAAACCAAACCCACAACTCACCAGCTGATTTCGAAGCAGTTCACAGAGCAGTTTTGGAGAACCACTGGACTAGTTGATTACACAGCTTTAAGAGTTTGGAAGGCTTAAAAAGTCAAAAGCGTTTGCACAACATTAAGTTAAAACAGACCATAGGGCCCCCCTTTGGAATACAGGAACTTGTGAGCACAGCTGACCTTCAAGTGTTTTTTTGGTATCTGTCTGAGCCAATGAAGGGCCTCCCTCTGATGGAAACATTGAAGTGTAAGGTCTTTTCCAGGGAGGGTGGCAGAATGGGGGTATTTCAGCTCCTATTGCCCCCTTCTATGATCCACTTATGGGGAACTCCATTTCTCAGGGTCAGGTTTACCCAAGAGAAGCCTACAAGCCCCCACCTGTATCTCTGGACTTGCATCAATCTCCAGAAGCTGGAAAGGAGGAAGGGGACTACAGCCTGGGTCTACACGTGGATTCCCTAAATAGCAAAGTCTGAAGACAAAGGCTGGGGTGCAGGTAGGTCTTCTTTGGGAAGTGATCCCAGGGAGGAGCGAGGGATGGAGGAATCAACAAGGAAGGAGTGAAAGTCTATTCTAAGAATAATTTAGCTGGACGACTCTAGGAACAATAAAAAATCCCACAGGACATTTTGAGAAGTCTTAAGACCCAGAAGCCAGAATTGTCCATCTGAAATCGAAAAGGGAAAATATTTACACTTCTGCTCCATTCCTTAATGTCAAGAATGGCTTCATGGGCATGAATTTCTTTCATTATACACTTTGGGTGGGTTGAGGGGGTGAAAAGTCAGAGAAGAGTCAGGGCAGAAAGCAAGAGGCAAGTGGCCTCAGGCCAAGACCCAAAGGGAGGCATTATCAGGCCACATCAGCATGAAGCTCTATGAAGCCCGGTGTGGGGGGCGGGGGTAGGCGGGCGGCGCTCACCAGCAGAACAGCAGGTGCATTAAGAAGCTGGCCTACGAGGGTGTGAAGTTGTGTACAAGAAGGGTCCAGGTGTTAAGAAGTGATCCTGCAGTTCTAACCAAGTTTGCAATTCCTGCATGGATCCACAATCTCAGAAGGACCACAGAAGGGTTGCCTACAGAGCAGCATATTAATCCATGATTTGTCTACACTCAGAGGAAAATGGCAGGGGGTCGACTAGGAAAAGAAGGAATACTGCTCCCAGTTGTTTGATTTATAAATTGGAACCCCCTATAAATCACAACAAATAAAAAACATGTATTCTTTCCATCATTCGTTTGTCCCAAGTGGGATTGTTTTCCCCAAATTTCCACTCATTTCTAAAATCGGAAGCCCCATTTCCTTGTCGGGGAGCATGATGGGGGGGAGCGGCAAACTGCAGCTCAGTGGTTCTCAAAGCGTGGTTCAAACTAATGTCATCATCATCACCTGGAAGCTTGTCAGAAATTCATATTCTTAGGCCCCTCCCCAGATTCCCTGGATCAGAAACTCTAGTGGGGGCAGGGGGAGCTGGCTAGGGCCAGCAATCTGTTTTAAGGAGACTTCCATGTGATTCTGATGCACGCTCAATATTTAAGAAGTACTGCCTGAGAACGCTTCATCAGTCACATGCTCTCAACCAGGTTTTCAGACACTCATGGTAGAGCACAAGACATGACGTGTTGACTCGGTTTTTACTTAATACCGGCAAACACTGAATATGCCTGCATTCATAGCTTTAGGGTTGCTGTCACAAGTCACCTCAAACTGATAAGCACTGAGTAACATATAGAATTATTGAATCGCTATGTTGTGCACCTGAAACTAATATAACACTGTGTGTTAACTGTACTGGAATTAAAATTAAAAAAAAAAGAAACTCCCCCAAACCCCAAAACAAAACAAAACCCAAACCAAATTACTACAAACCTCATGGCTTAAAACAACAGAAATTCTTTTCTCTCACGGTTCTGGAGACCAGATGTCCATAGGGAAGGTGTTGGCAGGTCCAGGCTCCCTCCGAAGGCCCTCAAGGAGAATCCTTCCCGGCCTCTTCCAGCTTCTGGTGGCCCTCAGTGTTCCTTGGCTTGGGGCCACTGTGGAAGTCTCCGCCTAGCTCTCACAGAGTCTCCTGTGCGAACCTCCCCCAACGCCCCTCTCTCTCCTTCCTCTTATATGAACACCAGTTATTGGCTGTAGGGCCCGCCCTAAATCTCGAGAGACGTCATCTGGAAATCCTTAACTTAATTACAGAGCAAAAACCCTATATTATGGTCACATTCACAGGTCCTGGAGCTAAGACTTGGATTTACCTTTTGGGAGGTTAAAATTCAACCAACTACAATGTCCAGCATACTAGAACCCAAATCTTCCTAAAACCCCCCAGTTTTTGTTTTGTTTTTTCACAGATAAGCAAACCTAAAATCCAGTCATTTAGTTACCTTTTCCCCGCTCCTTGGGCTATAAGGAATCACAAGTAACTGGGATGTTAACTCTCCAGCATGGAGAACAAGTGTTATCACCCCACACTGATGTTCCAAAGTACAATGACTCCATGTCCATGGCTGCACAAATGAGCCCGTCTCCCTCCTTCACCCCACATGTCTGAGAAGCACAGTAATTAATCACATCCAAATGCCTGGTTGCTCACAGGTGATACTTGTCCCATGAAGCTGAAGGATGCAATTACTACTTCAAACACTCGCTGCCCTGGAAACCAGCCACCTGTGCCCCAAAGCGAGCGCCCGCTACGTGCTGACCTTGTGTCCCAGGGGCCACTGCTGCTCCTGGCAACAATGCCCAGCTCTCTGATTATAGCAGTGGGGGAAATATGGCTTCTTCTCTGCCACCTTATCCCAAAGGTGGCAATATGCCCTCTCAACTTATGCACAAGCCCAAACCTGTCCCAGGTTCTCCAAGTGAGTCAGTTTTTTGAGTGGTGAAGGGCCACCTTGCTACATAACTCCAGGGGGACAATTCGTGTTCTCTTCCCTGAGAATCATGCCCTTGTGGGCCATCCATGCCTGCCCACCCCTGACATGGCCAGAGAATGCATCCGCGCTTGGGATCTCTCCCTGTCTCAGAATCTTTGCCTAACTCACCTCCGTCTTGACTATAAAGGAAATTGTCCCTTCCCCCAAAGTGACTTATGCCCAAGTTGATTGGAAAGGGGACTTCCATTGCCTTCATGGGAAGCACCACCCTCACCTCACTCTTGGGAGTATAGTCTAGCCCCATGGCCCAGGAAGACAAATTCCAAAAGCTCTGACATTCTGATAGGTCCCTAACTAAATGTGAGTTCAATGTTGTCGATGCTCTCCTTGCTATAAGTATAATTGTTGAAAGACATTTGTAGACATTAGACATCACGATGTTGGAAACCAAAAGTTTTTAAGAAAGGAAAGTAAACTCTCTCATGTACTTGCCAAGTGTCAAGCA
Source organism: Neomonachus schauinslandi (assembly GCF_002201575.2). NCBI lineage: Eukaryota > Metazoa > Chordata > Mammalia > Carnivora > Phocidae > Neomonachus > Neomonachus schauinslandi. The sequence continues at coordinate 183,374,160 of NC_058403.1, read as the reverse complement.
AAAGGTGCTGTCTGGAAATGGCATAAATATGGACTGGCCTCTAGCCCTGGCCAATGTTGGGTGTGTATTTTTAAAGTTTTTATTTAAATTCCAGTTAGTTACCATGCAGTGTAATATTAGCTTCATATGTATAATATAGTGATTCAGCACTTCATACATCCCCCGGTAATCATCAAAAGTGCCCTCCTTAATCCCCTTCACTTATGTTACCCATCCTCTCACCCACCTCCCCTCTGCTAACCATCAATGTGCTCTCTATAGTTAAGAGTCATTTCTTGGTTTTCCTCTCTCTCTTTTTCCCCCATTGCTCATTTGTTTTGCTTCTTAAATTCCACACACATAGGACTGAAATCATATGTTGTCTTTGACCTATTTTGCTTAGCATAATACTCTAGCTCCCTCTGTGTCATTGCAAATGGCAAGATTTCATTCTTTGTTATGGCTGAGTAATATTCCATTGTATAGAGAGACCACATCTTCTTTATACATTTATCAGTTGATGAACACTTGGGCGGTTTCTATAATTTGGCTACTGTAGATGACACTGCTATAAACATCAGGGTGCATGTATCCCTTTGAATTAGTGTTTTTGTATTCTTGGGTAAATACCCAGTAGTGTGATTGCTGGATCACAGGGTAGTGCTATTTTTAATTTTTGAAAAAACTTCATACTGTTTTCCAGAGTGGCTGTACCAGTTCGCATTCCCATCAACCAGCACTGGCCAACTTTGCATTTCCCTGAGGCTCACAGATGGGATGCCGTGTGGATCAGATCTGAAGGCTTGATTACTTGCTCCTCATTCTTTCCTTGATCATCCTGTTTGGAAGAGACTGAGTGGAAACCACGTGGTGTTCCACTGGGAAGATAAACAGGGGCCTGTCCCATCTGCAGTTCAATTGGCTTGTCTGAAGGGACCTCCTCTTCTCCCTCTACACCTCCTGTACCTCCCCCAGCAGAGCCAGCCCCCAGGCTGGGAAGCCGGGTGATGATTTTCACCTGAAAACAAAGAAGCTTCATAGGAGTGAGGACAGGAAGAAGTAACGGGAGCCAACCATTGCATTTCTTTCCTTGGCTCAGCCTACCTGGGCTTCATTTGTACCCATTCTCCTCTTAGTAAATGAGAATATCTTTGCCTCTCATGTCTTGTGTCTTTTTTTCTATCTGGGGCATAGGAAAAGCAACAAATGTGCCCAAGGGCATAGAGTCGGCAAAGGACAGAGCCAAGATACAGAAAGTGAGCAGTCTGAATCTGTGCGTAGTTCCCTTTCAGGGGATCCTAGGTCCCCAGAAAGCCACAGTTACTGAAAGAAACATCCCAATAGCGGGAAAGCACTCTATCTCCTGGCTGGTTCCCACTGCCCATCTTCAATGGCTTCACCACACTGCCTCTTCTTACCAAACTTCCCAGCTTTTCTTCCCAATTCCTCCCTTCGGATGCCCACTGTTTGGGTCACACTGGGCAGTCCAGGACCTTCACTTCCTTGCTTGGATTGATGCAACAATCTCTCTGCCCCGGCTCTCCATTTTCCTTCCGCTCCGGAGTTATCCTGCCTTCTGCAAAACAAATGGAATCACTTCATGTTCTTACTTAAGAACCTCACTCATTTGTCCGGCACCTGCAACCTTTCACCACCCACCGCATCTGTCTCCCCAGCATTGTCTCCTGGCGCCAAGGCTCCTAGTCACACTGACGGCACAGTATTCCCCGAGTCTGGCATACGGCTCTAGGTTGCCGAGCTCTGACTGTGGTTTCCCCTGCCTTCCCACAACATCTTCACCTGCTCAACTCCTGCACATCCTTCCAAATCAAACTCAGATAGTTCCTTTGAGAAACCTTTATGTCTATTCCTCTTGTGAAACTTCTGACCTTGAACTCCTCAAGGTCAGAAGCGATATGATTTTAAATATGTCTGGTACCAAGTACAATGGCTGTACATAGGACGTTCTTAATGTGATTTTGGGAAAGAATGTTTTGTTGAGCATTTAGTATGGGTCAGGGCCTCTGCTAAGTGGGTCCTAAAAATATAAAAATTTAATAACAAAAACTCTTGGGATGCTCTTTGAGGCTGAACGGTGAATGCGCTCTTTCATATCACAGCACACTTACTTCTTTTAAACTCACTTTCAGGGCACCTGGGTGGCTCTGTTGGCTGAGCGTTCAACTCTTGAATTCAGCTCAGGTCATGATCTCAGGGTTGTGAGATCCAGCCTGAGGCTCTGCGCTGGGCATGGAGTCTGCTTGAGATTCTCTCTCTCCCTCTTCCTCTGCACCTTCCCCACTCACATGCATTCAAGTGCGTGCATGCTTTCTCTCTTTCTCTCTCTCTCTAAAATAAATAAACCTAAAAAAAAAAGAAAAAGAGAAATTCACTTGCAATACCTAAGATTTGTAACAGGTTGATAGTACCTACATGTTCTTTTAGCAAAAAGCTTATTTTAGCAAAAAAAGTGGTATTTGAAACAATTTTTTTTTAATTTGAGTATAGTTGATACACAATGTTACATTCATTTCCGGTATACAATGTAGTGATTCAACTTCTCTATATGTTATGCTGAAAAGTGGTATTTTTATAAAACTTTTGTATAACAAGTCCTTAAATAAATATTTTTGGTGGGTTAATTCCAGTGCAACAAATCTTTTTGCCTTGGCAGATGTATACAATTCCTGAAAAAACAGATCACTACACATGCACATACATGTGGGCGTATTATTAACGTTCTTCCAGTGCACAGTGGGGGCAGGCCCCGGGTCCAGTCACGGCCCCAGGATCCCGTGCTACCGAATGCAGAACCTTGATCATGCAGGTGTTATGTCTGACGACTTAACCACTGAACTTCTGTCCTTTGTGATGGCAGGTGACGGATGCAAGGAAGAGAAGGTGTCCTTACAACACAGGTTTCTTTCTCATGGCGTAGTCTCAGAGAAGGGAGTGACAAGAGAAAAATCATGTATCCCATTGAAATACAAAAATAGAACTGGTAAGCATGCACAAGATACGATAATTCCCTTGATTTCATTCCACTGAGCGTGGCTCATACAAAAATTAACGATGTCAACTACTTAGAATTTTGCTCATTAGAGCAAGAGTATACTTGGCTCAATCGAGCAAGAAGCTTTTCCCTTGATACTCTCATCATTCTTGACAAAGACCCATTCAGAGGATGCAGGGACATACATCCTGTCCAGATTTCAAACTCGTGGAACCACTAGTGCTGGAGCCCAGAGGTGCCTGGGCCCTCCCTGTCCTTCCCCCTTCCCTGTTGGTCCAGCGGACTCACATTCTCGGCTGAAATCTGGGTTCAGGCTTCAGCTGGGGGGGCACACTCTTGCCCCGATGAAGGTAGCACAAAGGACTGGACAATGGAGAAGTTCCCTGCATCCCAGTTTTCCGAGAGCGGTCAGCTACTATTTACAGCTGCTTGGGGCCCCTGCGGTGGGGCGGTTAGGGGAGTACGGAGGGGTGATCGGCAGCGTGCACCGCTTAGATGCTACTCTGTGTGGGCTCAGGCAATACTCTGGGGATCGGATGGAAGAAGCAAACTTCTTTCTTGAGTCCTTGGGCCAGTTCAGTGCAGACTGCAGTTAGGACTGCTGGGGAGCATTTCTCTGGAGATGTAGTGACCCCTTTGAAGACGCTCATAGCTCTGAGCCCCTGGCTGGGGACGTTTAACACAGGGCAGCCTAGAATAAGGCACACAGTAGGTGCTCAATAAATATCTGAGGAACGAATATGCTATCTAGTGAATTAAGCTTAGCAGTTTCCCTCTGGGGCCTCTGCTTTTGTACGGAGGAGAAAGCCTTCCCCAGTCTTTCTAGTGCAACACTCAGGTTGACGGAGCGCTCCACGCCATCTGGATTCTCTTGCATGGGTCCTTTCGATTATTTAATTCTTTTATTCCTTTTGTTTAACAAATATTTATCAAAAACCTACTCTCTGCAGGCACTGATTGAGCTTACCATGTGTAAATGCAATGGCATAGATATGCACCTGCTTGGAGCTTACAGTCTTGTAGAATGTAGTTCTCTAAGCCCATTTTCATGGTTGGAGGCTTACATAACTGAATAATTTAACCAGACCAAAGCAACCAACCAAACCAACCAAGCCAACACACAAAGAAACTATATCCAAAGCACAGCCCCTTTTGGCCTTCAGAACTTCTCATGGCCATCAAGTGACTCACATGACCAGATCATCCAGACTAGAAAGAACCTTGAGAGGTCATTTTAGATTTGCCCCTGCATATTAGTCACAATAGGTTGGGTCGTGCTGTAGCAACAAATCAACCCTGAAATCTCTACCATTGAATACAATGGAGATGTATATCTTGTTTACACAAAGCTTGCTATGGATGGCTTCTTCCATATCATGACTCAGGGAAGTCTGAGTCTGTCCAGTGACTCAGCATCTCACCCTGAGGCATCCAGATCACCGCGGTTTGGAAGGAGAAATGATAGGCAAATAAATACATAGGGGTGGTTCACTGCCTTAGTCTGGAAGTGACACTTCACTTGTCCTCAGTGTTTTGGCCAGCACACGTTGCATGACCCCACCCAGCTGTAAGGGGGTTGGGAGTGGAAGGGAACACATGGACATTCAGTAGGCATTAAATGTCTCAGACATGCCCGTTCTTTACACAAAAGTCCTCCTGAATCATTATTGTGCAGAATTGAGAAACAACTTTGACACAGTTGGTAGATGAGAGTTAGAGGATAGATTTTACAAATAAGTGGGCCAATTTATTTCCTGAGTTCTTTATCTGGGAATAATTTTGAAATGAAAGGAATATAGGAAATTAACTATATTATAGTTATAATCTAGGCTCACTTTACTGGATAGAAAGCATCAACTTCTTTCTTTGTGTTTCTTCTGCCATTGGGGCTTTTATTAAGTGTTGTACCATCTCATTTATTTCTAATTCAGCTGTAGATTTCTATTATTTACTAAGTGTGCCCTGATTCTGTCCTGGCTTGCTCAGGCACATTTTCCAATAAACAACAGTGGTGTAATTAGCACTAGATCCATGAAAGAAGTATGTTGAAATATGGTAATTTATTCCATTTGCTGATACAAGTTTATTCCTGGGTAGCATTTTTCCAGATCAATATGGATTTGATTATTCTTAAACCTTCACTTCCTAGTGATGGTTCTTTCATTATATCATACATAAATCATCTGATTATAATTCAGGGGCAGGAGCCCTTGACTTCAGTTTTTGCATTTGTAGTTGATAGTACTTGAAATGTTGGTTGCTTCATTATGGAGTCCAAGGGCACTATTACTCCTTGAAATTGGAAAACACTATGCTTAGCTGAGTTAAAAAAAAATATACCAATTTGGGGAAATTGAGTAATGCCAACCTGATCATCGGGGGCTGGGAGTGAAATTTTGCCTTGCAGCAACTCATCATCCAGAGGAAAAAAGCCTTCACCTTGGAAGGAAAGCTGGAGCTTTGGTGGGAACCCAGACACTCAGAGGGGTAAAAGACTAAGCCCATGACCTCTCTTGGCACTTTTTATTTACTGAACCAAGATTTTTAGGAATCTTCCTTTTGACTTCCGTCCAAAATATTTTTTGAGCCTCTCTTGTATTTTAGGCCCCAGGAAAACAGTGTTGAAAAGACAGCCAGGACTCTGCCCCTCACAGAGTAGAGGTTGCAAAGGGGAGAGTAAACTCACTTACAAGACAGTGATAGGGGACATGCAGGGACCCCTGAGAGCCCAAGGCAGAGGTACCTATTTCCAACTTTCTGGGCGCAACTTTTTCATCATGAAGGAAACCTGTGTCCACGGAGAACTGAAGAATGAGAAGTAGTCACATGAAGAACAGATGGAACAGAAGAGACAGAAGTGTGAGTGTTTAAAGCGGATACAGCAGCAAATCTGGAGAGACTACGACAGTTAACAGGAAGATGTATGTGGTTGGACTTTCATGCCATTTATCTGTGTCATAGGCCCATCATGCAGGGCTATCCAGCAGCTGTGGCTTGTATATTCATGGTCATGTCTAGACTTCTCCATGAGACAAAACGAGCTGAAGACAGAGAGCAGGGGCCAGACCTGAGATCTTGTCTACCACAAAGGTTTCCTAGGTTATGGGCCTTCACCATGAGAACAGATACAATGACTTTCCCAGAGCCCTCCTCTTACCAGGCATGAGGCCAGCTGGATGGAATTCACACAAGCTATGAAGTCAGAGTAAAACACTTGGTCCCTGCACCTTGGGAGAAAAAAAAATTCATCCAGTGTCAGAAACAGTGTCGTCTGGAGGGAGTCTGAGTAGTGAGCGAAGAAGAGGTAAAAACTAAGCACCAAGAGCGGCTAATTTGATTTACAGAATAAAGAGCAGGGGAGGGAAAAGGGAAAGTGGGACAGAAAAGATCTGAGCACTAGGATAATTCTTATAGGAGATACATTTTGGGGTGTCTGCTCAGCACATGGCTTTCTCTGTTTCCTCACCTGCAGAAACTAGCATTCTGGCAGCATGCTAGCTCGGGGAGTCACCCCCTTTCCTCCAATAGGTGATTTGACCAGGAAGGAGCACCTGATCCAAGTTGAGCCAATCAGAGTTTCTTCCTGAGAATAAGGGGTGAAATGCGGAGAATGGCAACTCAGGAGCTGTGAGGAGCCACGTCTGTCCATGAGCTGCCCAAAGCAAAAGCAAAGGCAGAAGACTAAGCAGACATTTGGTGGGAAACATTCAAAAATTGGGATAGAATCCTTCTCAGCTCTTAGTAGTTTTCCTCATCCTGGTTCCAGGCTCTGTCCTGGTTCCAGGCTCTCATGAAGGGGCTGCCCTTCGGTCCTTGGAAGACACATAGTATCCTCCAAATCAATTCTCTTTCCCTCTGTTTCCCTTTCGCTCTAGTTACTTTGAAGTAACTTTTGACAATACTTAAAACCCAAAGAACCTGGCCTAAGACAGCTGCCCCAATCCCTCTAAGTTGTTGGGTTTACTTTCTGGTACTTGTGGTCTCGTCTGTTTGCTAACTTGTTGTGTGTTCCATGGCACAAAGCTGCGCATCCACCTTGATGATCTGATTTGTCTCTAGAATCACCAACCTAGCCGGGGAACAAGTACCTGCTAGTATTTTGCTGAGAAGGCTCTTAAAGCATCTCCTCTCCTGCTGGGTAGGATTGTGTCCTTTAACAGCTTAACCCTCCCCGCCGCCCCCCGTGTTTTGATTATTTATCTATTGCATCTTCTGAGAAGCTTTCCTGTATTTAGAAGTTACACTGGCGTGGGTTTTCCATAGAGGCTGCTCTTTCTCACTGTGGGCCGAAAGCAAACCAGTGTCTACACCTCTGGTAGATGAACATTGGAGAAGAAAATCCTTCCGAAGCGAAGCTCTGGAACACAGGCTGGACTGCATGCAGCACAAAGGGCTCTTGGGGGATGGATTTCCCACGTGAGAGAGGCGTGGTCTCCCAAGGCTGGTCTCAGATCCCCGAATGCTTATGAAAAATGCAGTCTTCCTAGTCCTGCTGGAGACCTGCTGAGTGAGACTTTCTAGGGATGGGGCCAGAGACTCTGGATTTCAAATAATCTACCCAGGTAATTTTGATGTGTGAAAGCCACTGGTTATGAGCCAGGAGTAGCAATTCTCAGATCCAAACATAATTGTTAGACTGAATTTCTCAATAAGCTCACTCTCTTCAATGTATTCATGATATATCTCAGAAAAATTAAAATCAGTCACCCCCTGACAATAGAGTCAGGGGGTGACTCCCCGAGCTAGCATGCTGCCAGAATGCTAAAATCAGAAAAATTAAAATCACACTTCTATTTGTGAAGACAGTCACTCCTGGGAAAAGTGAATATACCTCAGATCCTCCAAATTGTATTGTACACCCCAGCCTCAGATCTTTCCAACCTGACCAATGGACTTGTTATCAGAGTCTCCTGAAGTGGGTGGGACTGGCAGACATGTTGTTTATCTGTTCTGGAAGAAAACAAACAAACAAACAATTGCTAAGGCAGAGTCTCATGAAGTGTGGTCCTCAAACCTGCCGGATTGGAATGACATGGAAAGCCCTGTTAAAAAAGCAGATTCCGGGGTTTGGCCCCGGATCCGCTGAACCAGAACGTCTGTGGTTAGGACCAGGAGATTTGTTTTGTTTAATAAATCTGCGGGCATTTCTTACATATAGGAAAGATTCAGGCCTTCCTGGGATGTCTCTAACTCCAGTTTCATGCTTACATTAAATGACAATAAATGAGCACTGTTAGACCAGATACCTATGGTATCTTTCTGCTACTCTTTCTCTTTGAGATGATGACAGTAGTAATCGCAGCAACAGATACTATGTTTTGAGCTCTTACATTGACAGACATAGCGCTAAGAGATTTTCACGCATTCGTTCAGTAAGCCCACATGATGCCATTATTCTCCCACTAGTTAGATAAAAACTGAGGCTCAGAGAAGACATGCACATTTCCCGAGATGATACAACAAACAAGTGGCTAAGAGGGGATTAAAGTGCTAAATGCTCGGGGGCACCTGGGTGGCTCAGTTGGTTAAGCATCCGCCTTCAGCTCAGGTCATGATCTCAAGGTCCTGGGATTGAGCCCCGTGTCGGGCTCCCTGCTCAGCGGGGAGTCTGCTTCTCCCTCTGCCCCTCCTCTGCTTATGCTCTCTCTCAAGTAAATAAACAAAATCTTGAGAAAAATTGCTAAAGAGAAGCAGGGCAAAAGAAAACATATGGAAGCTGCCATTCAGGATTCATCCTTCATATGCCTTAATTATAACTGGAATCTGTTTGGGGCGAGACGTCCCGGGACCAGCTCCTGTGGGTCACCTCAGATCTCTCTGGGCTCACATGCATCTGTGTCCTTGGTCCTGCTCTCAGCCTGAGCTTCTGCTCCCTCTTCCTTCATCTTGCCCTGATGCTCGCAGGCTCAGCTCCACCTCCGGGCTGCTCTCCCTACACATCCTCCCGGCTTCTGCCTACACTGCCAACTGCCTCAGGCTCTCAGAATCCCTTAGTTTATATTCTTGAAAGAGGGAATCTGATTGGTCCAGTTCACCATGCCGTGTCACTTACATCACTTACAGATTGCTGGCTAGGTGCCATATTGACGCCAATCATTTTGGCTGAAGAGGAGGAAGAGGGCGGTCATAGAGTAAAACCATGGCTGCCTGAAGGCCATGCTCCCCAGGAAGGTCGGTAAGCAGAACAGGCCTGGTAATTGTCATTTTCCAACACACCTCAAGCCTTCATCCAAAGGCTTTCAGAAGGCCTTTGAATGAAATAAGACTCATCTGCAACTCTCAAGTCCTCATGGTTAGGGTGGGTGAGAACATTTGCTATTTCAGATTTTATGTCTGGTGGAAAGTGGAGTTTGTAAGCTCCTTTAGGGTAGGAAGTTCTGTTTTCTGCATTGCTGTGTTCCAAGCACCTAGAATAGTGCCCAGCACAGAGCAGGTTCTCAATAAATATTTGCTGAATGAATAAATGTTATTGGAGTATCCAGCAACTCCGAAATGTTGTGGATCAGACACGGGAAAATCTGATTTATATACTGCTTTGGTCCTGGCTCCTTGATGGTATTTTAAAGATTTTATTTATTTATTAGACAGAGAGAGAGAGAGAGAGAGCACACACGGTAGGGGGGAAGGGAAGAGGGAGAAGCTGACTCCCTGCTGAGCAGGGAGCCCGACGTTAGCCTCGATCCCAGGACCCCAGGATCATGACCTGAGCTGAAGGCAGACACTTAACCAACTGAGCCACCTTGGTGGCCCAGCTCCTTAACAATATGAATGCCATCCTAACCATAACATGGACATAACTCTCTAGACAACCCACCTATTATTTGCTTAAAAGCTAATACAAATATTTTGGGGTTGCTGGTTTTAATTCCTGCTAATAACTGAAAATTAACTGTGTGGCCTGGGTAGGAGTCAGTTTCTAGAATCCTTAAGGAACAAAGAGGCTAAGAAAGCAAATCATTTGCTTTGGTGGTTCTCAACCAGGAGTGATTTTTGTCCCCAAGGGACATTCAGCAATGTGTGGAGACATTTTTTTTTTTTTTAAATTATGTTAAAATAAAGATAACATACAATTTACCATTTTTAGGTGCTGAGTTCAGTAGTATCAAGTACATTTACATTGTTGTGCAATTTCCAGATTTTTCATCTTGAAAAACTGGAACTCTATAACCATTAAATAACTTCCTATTCTCTTCTTCCCCCTCCCCAGCCTCTGTTCTATTTTCCATCTCTATGAGTTTGACTACGCTAGGTATCTCACAGAAGTGGAATTATACAATGTTTGTCTTTTGGTTGACTGGTTTATTTCATTTCCCATGATGTCCTCTAGATTCATCTATGTTGTAGCATGTAACAGGATTTTCTTCTTTTTAAAACTGAATGATATTCCACTGTACGTATACACCACATCTCGTTTATCCACTCATCCACTGATGGACATTTGGGTTGCTTCCACCTTTTAGCTATTGGGACTAATGCTGCTCTTAACATGGATGTGCTCATATCTTTCTGAGGCCCTGCTGAGGCCCTACTTTCAATTCTTTTGGGTATAAACCCAAAAGTAGAATTGCTGGATTATATGGTAGTTCTCTGTGTAACATTTTTTAAAAAAGATTTTATTTGTCAAAGAGAGAGTGAGTGAGTGCACAAGCAGGGGGAAGTGGTAGGCAGAGCTCGATGCGGGACTCGATCTGAGGGTCCCGGGATCATGACCTGAGCCGAAGGCAGACGCTTCACCGACTGAGCCACCCAGGCGCCCCACGTGTGCATTTTTTGAGGAACTGCTGTGCTCTTTTCCACAGAGGACACACCATTTTACATTCTCACCCACAGCACACAGAGGCTCCAATTTCTTCGCTTCCTCACCCACCCCAGTTATGTTTGTTTCTTTTTTTTTTTTGATAGTAGCCATCCTAATGGGCATGATGCATGGAGAGATTTTTGGCGGTCACAACCCAGGGGGAGGAGAGCTACTGACATCTAGTGCATAGAGAGGTGAGTGATGTCCTACAAGGCACATCCTACAAGGCACGGGACAGTCCTCTGCCACCAACAATAAACTGGTCCCAAACGTCAATAGTGCTGAGGTTGAAAAATCCTGATTGACACAATCAGGTTCACCCTTCATAGTAAACCTCATTCCCTGACACGTGTAGCCTGTCTTCTTTGTTGAGATGCTCAAAGGCAACAATTTCAAGAAATCTGGAAAGGGAGGGAGGACTGAGAAGATTGGCAACACTTCTTTTATTCAAATTTTATTGGAAGTTTACAAATGTATTACAGACATCAGTAAAACATATCCATTTTACAGGGCACGGATCTCAAGCAAAGTGTTCACAACAGTCTCTGGCAGAGCCCACACCAAAGGCCCGTTGCAGACCTTCTTTACAAATAGCTTGACACTCGACACACAACACAGAGTCTGGCCCGCCTCACCTTCTCAGACCCTCTGAGGTTTTGTTTATGCACTTGGAGTTAAAGCAGGAGATGGGCAAAGCTATTCTATACAGGAAAGAATGTGTTTAGGAGAGGGAAAACTGCCAAAGTCCTAATTTGCTAAGGAAAATGCAGGACTCTTAGACCTTAGAATGTTAAGTCAGGGTCCATCGTAGAACCAAAATGCGTTATGGAAACACAGGAATATCAACTAGAGAGGCTGGAGAGCAGACCTTACTAGTGGGTAACTCTTTCCAAAAATTTTTAAAAAGGCGGGACAGTGACCTATTGAACACGAATGGCCAAATGCCCAGTAGGGTGAAGGGATATCTCCAAAAACTCAGGATAGAAGAATTTTTTCTTTTTCTATCCTACAGATTCATCCTATCTAAATCACCAGAAATGTTTTCCTACACAACGTGACTTTCCTCCCTCCTTTTTTATTCCCCTTGGGGAAATCTAGTTTTGTCAGCAGGAAGTAAGCTTATAAAAGAGTATAGCTCCCAATAGTGAGTCATGGTTTATGGCAGTCTTGTGTTGACTGGGCTACTATTATGAGAAAATGGGAAAGGAATCCAATACTTTCTTGGTCCTAACCTTGACAGCTGCTTCCAAGTGGTCAGACAGACGAGCTCTGGTGTCTGCTGACGGCCCCAAGTGGCCAAGCACTGGATGCAAGGCAAAGCTGTCTTCATTTCTACTTCCCTTGTGCTTTGAGAGATGGACCTCAAAAGGCAGAAACCTGAAAGTGCCTTCAAAATCAGGAGAGGAGGCTTCACTGAGTCCTGCAGCTGGAAGGCTGTCCGTAGAGCCCATTTCAAAGCCTTGAAGGTGCTAAACAGTTGCAACTCTTCTGACATGAAATATTCAGATAACTGGTTTCATTTCCCACTTTGCTTTGGTCAGAGATAGATCCTCCTTCTTAGCCATTAGCATCTGGTTTCTGTTAGACAGAAATACACACAGAGCACTTCTCCTTGGAATTCAAATATTTGTGTTATTTCTGGTTAGAAGGTGGGATTAGATGAAGAGTAAGATGGCCTCTTATCTGACCTCTGCAAAAGCATGAACAGAAGGCTGCTTGTAATAACTGGCCAAGAACATGGGAATGCAAAAGGAGGCCGAAGAGATTTGTCTTAAAACAAAGACAGCAAAACAGCTTATAGAAGTCAGCCTCCACTTTTAGCATCCACAAAGGAATTGGGCTCTCAGTCATTTATGAATGAGGCTTCCTAAAAAGGGTGGTGTACTGTTTTGGGCCCATGGCAAACGATGGAAAGACAAATAAAAACCAGTTCACAAATGAGACTTGTTATCAAATGACCTCAGTTCTAATCGACTGACCCTGGCAGCTTGGAGCGTCATAAAGCTTTCTGAGGCTGCATCCATGCTCCCCGGGAAAGCGTAGAGCCATCCATTGGTTTTATGGGCCGGGTTGCAGGGATGGAAGAGCACGTGTTACATCTATGTCATCACTGGCTGCACCTGAACTCAGCAACGGCGAGGGGTACCCAAGAAGTAGAAAGCCACTGCAGGAGAAGGAAATATACTTGGTTGCAGTGCAAAAGCATCCTACAGAATGGGAAAAGAGGATGAGCACGGGCTGTCTTCTGGTCCCCTACTGGAAAGACAAAATTGCTTGTTCACTGGGCTGGCTGAGGACAGAAAGGAAGGACTAGAGATGAGAAGGTGAATGTGGAAAGGAGGCATCAAACAACCAACACTAGGAACCCTACCTGCCTTACACCTGCACAGGACCAGGGAGCATGGTTCTGCTTTCCCTCACCTCATTCACCTTCACACTTGACAGAGATCCTGGAACTACAGGACAGAAGAAAGGGTACCTGAATGCCACACTCCATGCCACCGGGCTGCTAAGAAAGCTGTTCACAGAATCAAGGGTTGTATGTATTGGCAGGGCCATTCAGGAAACCGTCAATGGCTACTTCTTCCTGGGAAAGAGTGCATTCTGTTGCCACTGAATTGAGCAGCGGTAAGAAATGACCTGAAGTCCAAAGTGGTGGTTTTAACCAAAAGACAAGAAGACAAATATGAAGAGAGGTAGAAAAAGCAAACCCAAGGTATTAGAGATGAAAGGAAACTAGGAAAAGATTACTTTTCTAGAACAGTCTATCGAAGATGAAATGAAATCTAGAAAGAGGTGAGTGTAAGCCCCACTCACAGGCAAAACTTGACCAGGAAGAGCTCGTGGTTATGATGGAGGAATCAGGTGAGGACCCTAAGTTCTTGCCTCAGAAGAGAACGCATTGAGTTTCTGGGACTGGGATTCCGTGATGTTAGGTGTAAGTTATCACTAATGGGTAGAATTCCTACAACAGTGACATCCTGCTTTCTCCAGGGCATTCACTTGGAGGTCCCATCACCTTTGTGATGATTTTACCAGCCTCCTGGGCATCATCTGTAAGGTGCCTGGCTGCATGTGGGGTGGGCAGAAGCCGAGATGGAACACACGGAGGTGAACTTGGTTATAGACAGTGTGACCCTGAGGCTTGCATCTCAATATATTTCAAGCTCTGGCCAGTTGAGCTGCCGGATGCTCCCTGGGCAGCTAGCTCTGAAATTGCTTATTCCTCTCACAGGATGTGGCTACGGGTTGACTTCCGGCCACCCTCTTCTTTCTGCTGATGGTGGCTCAAGCCTCGTCTGGGGAAAGTAAGAGGTACTTCTGGAAAGGATGGAGTTAGAAAGCAGCTTTTACCAGGAGAATTTCTTTCATTGAATTCCAGGCCACAGAGGACAGACACGATTTTCAGTTGTTTGTTATGTTAAGCGATCTACTATTGTCTCTCTTTTCTTATTCCCAAATGCCTTTTTATTCTCATCAATCAAGGAACTCAAAACTCCAAATTGGACTCGCCCGATTTCTACCAGAAACCTGCCACTTCAGTAGCATGGTGTTGCACATTATTTCTTAATCAGTTTTGCCAAGCAGTTTACAAACTTACTATACAAACGTAATAGAGTTAATTCTCCGGAGGCTTGGATAATTAATGAAGCATTTAGATATGAAGATAGCATGCGGAAAACAGCCACAACCAACATTTGCATTGCTTTTTTAAAAAATCAGTGACAATGACAAATGTCATATTAATACCTGAAAAGCAAATTATTTTAATACATCCTGAATGGAGTGCCATTTCCACGACCTTTACAGCCTTCTTTTCCCCAGACCCATTTGGGATGGTGTCTGAAAAGCTACTTTTCACATTCTCTCCATAAAAAAATACTAGAAAATATTAACTACTATACTGAAAAGAGACCACGCTCACCTCACCATGGCAGATGGGCACTGAGATACACCGTGTACTACATGAACAGTACATCTCACTAAAGGTGGGTCCTCCGATGGATTATTTCAACTGCCACAATCCATTAAAGGGAGGAGGAGAATGGAAGAAAAAGCCAGCGCTTCATTTTGAACTGAAGCAAGGTAGGAAGTTTTATTTTACTATAAACAACACAACCGTTAAATGTCTTCTTCAAGCAAACTCACTTTTGAGCCCATTTTCTGTCTGACCAACAGTCCCCAAAGTTCAACACGAAAATCCCCCTCTGAACAGCATTTGTTTTTCAAGGCCATCACCCTGAAATCTCCCGAGCAGCTCCCGTTCCTGGGTAACCCAGACACTCTGGTTACGGGGTGTGTTAAACTGGATTCTTTCCACAAGCACTGGGGGGGGGGGGGGGGTATTCAAGGTAGTGGTCACCTCCACTCTACTTCATTTCCAGAAGCTCTCTTTGCTCTGACCTTCCTTCATATTCCCCTTCAGTCTCCACCCTTGACTTGCTTTCTGCTTTTCGAATTCCCTTGTTCCTTCTCCAAGCATGACGTACGCTCTAGAACACCCCGTCACTCCCAGAGCCCCACAGAACCTTCTGCCCCTACATATGTACTGCTTAAGTTCATTTGCACTGAGGACAACCGGTTGTCAGGCTAAGGCAGCTGTTCTGTCTGCCTTGGTAAAGGAAAGCAGATAATATAATCCAGGAAACATGAGCACCAGAAAATAATGCCACATTCAAAACAACGTCATGCTGACATCACACGACGGGTACCACTCACAGTCACTTTCATTTTCCCCAAGGGACAGACCAATAGCAAGCAACTTCAATGTTCCCAGCAGGGATGGCGTTGCTCACGGGACTTTACGGACACTGGTTGGTTTCTCTAATTGGCAAAAGTTACGTTTGCAATTAAAAAAAAAATTACTATCACTTTGTAGAGAAGAAATTCTACCGAGGGTGGGAGCAGCCTTAAGGATGTCTCCTTAAGATGGAATGGAGCATAAAATACTTTGGGTGTAATAGTTCATTTTTTTTTTTTCAGCCACAAAAAGTCAAATTGAATAAACTCCTTTGAAAAAGGTCTCACTGACATGTAACAAATTTGTATAGAAAAAAGGAAAAAAAAAAAAAAAAGGTGGTCCTGGACCACCTCTGAATACTACTCAAAGACAACGCTGGATGTGCATGCAAGTCTTCACTGAGTCCTACGATATAGAAATTCCTTTGATATTACAAAATACAAAAATATTTTATCAGAACTCTCATTTACATTGCATTTACAATGGACATGTAAATAACTTAGTCTTGGGTCCTGGCTAATAAACAAATCACTTACTGGAAAAAGGGTCCTAAAAGTAAGAGAACCAGAGAGGATATAAGCGAGCGGGAAACAGTTTGCCATCTTGCGAAAGGCGACTCCACACAGACTGACGGGCAGGAGGGGGCCAACCCTGGCCTCCACAGAGTCTACAGCGTTTCCAAAGTGAAATGTGCAAATAATACTCAACATGCCAAGAACTGGGACTACCTATTGAGTCAGTCTAGAACCTTGCCTCCACAACTGGCACCATGTTCCTCTTCTCCTCCAGCAACCACCCCCGGAAAGCGCTTTAAAACTGAAAACAGTGCAAGTTTCTGGATGTACATTCTTAGCTCCCATCTTCCCCCATTCCCTGACGCCAACCGTATTAAGAGATGATACAGTTTTTGCTCTTTTGTCTTTTCCTGCTGTGCAACTGTCCCCTGCCCCCTAACGTGGAAGACTTGGGGAGGCCGTAGGAGCTGTATTTGTGCAACAGCTCATCGCTTGTGACGTATCGCAGGCGGGCGGGCTGGGGGATGGGTTCTCCTAGGAAATAGCCCTCATTGTCAGACTCCGAAGAGGACGAGCAGGTGGAACACCAATCATACTCGGTGAAGTAGGGTCCCCACCGCTCCCCAAAGGCATTCTGCAGAGCCAGGTCCGACACCGTTCTCGGGCACTGGCCGTACAGGTCCCTTCGGGACCCTTGGCCCAAGCTCTCCTGGAAGCTCCGCTGGCGCATGAACTGGTCGTAGTCCTCCCTGGCTCGGAGCGGGGGCCTTTCTTTTAACCGAGAGATGGCCTCGCGCTCGCTGGCCAGGTGGAGGGCGTTGTCCGAGCGAGAGCGCCGAGAACGCCTGGAGCGGTGGGGTCGGAAGCGGCGAGCGTCGTCGCGGGAGGTACTTCTCCTCCGGGTGCGTTCGCTCATGGGCTGGATCCTCATGCCCTCCTGCCCCGGCAGCTTGCTGCCCGCCATCCCCCCCTCGAAATCAAAGCTCTGGTGCAGCCTGCCGTGGGACTGCAGGTCCCTGTACCCAATGGGGTTGCCGAGCTGGTGGAGGTTTCCCTCCATCTCCTGGTACTGCTGGGCAGAGAGCAGGCTGCGAACCGACTCTGCGCTCCGGAACTGCATGGACGAGTTAAGCGTGCCCATGTTGCTCAGCTTCTCGGAGACATTCATTCCAGAGTCTTTGCTGAGGTCGGGCATGGAAAACCGGGAGAGGTGCTCCTGGCGCTTGGCGCCACCATCGGCGGACAGGCCTGGGGGGAGAGAGGGAAGAGAGGACCACGGAGGTTAATACAAACGTGCAGTCTTGTTCACTGGAACCGCTGTCTATCCAGGATCGCGGCATATGGTCGTGCAGTTAGTTGTACGCTGCACAAAGGCGCTCTCAGAATGTTTGGGAGAGCTCTCCCCGCTCCACAGGGGGGTACAGCCCACCTAGAGAGGATACCTGGTTAAAATGCATCCACAGAGGTACATTTTACTAGTTACTAATTCCTCCAAAGGCTCATCGAAGTCACTAGGAGCCCACTGTGCATCTTATGCATGCTTCCTCTGTTTAGAATTTCACTTTACAGAGTGCCTCAATTACCCCTTTGATCTAATGCTGCACTGTTAAGTACACGGGACACATATTCTGGATGTGGAAGGTTCCAGCGACAGCTGCTGGGCCATGCCCAAGCAATTCCTACCAACACTGAGCCTCACATCTAATCCCATGATACCAGACCAACTCACTTTCCTGTTAGCCTCCAGCAGCTTCCCCCTGCGCCTGTAGTCCCTAAGCCCCATAGCCCAAATGTCTGAAACACTAAGTGACTCCCTGGGTGTACATAGAGGGATATTTGCTCTCTCAGGCTCTTCAGTAAATGACTGCTGCAGGGTTTTAAATGGGCCCCTGACAGCCAGAAGATGTGAGTGGGACTCTGGGACACTCCTTCCCCGGGGGAGGCACTTTTTAAAAAAGAGCCTCGAAAGAGAGGCTTAAGAATGGCCCAGGTGGTAAAATCTAAGCATTTTCACTCATTACCTGTTGGAAGATGAGCAATTTTGCCATTGCTGGTTGCAGAAAACATGTCTTTGAATTGCAATGGCCCATTATGACCCCTGCCACTGATTATTCGTCCCTCCCTGCTGGGGCCAACAACCCCACTCCCCTGACAAAACTAACATTCTGAACACTTGAAAAACTACTTAGCAATATCTGTTTAAGCTAAATACACACACACACGAATTATCAACGAAGCGTTTTTGAAAATCTGTGTCCTTTCGTGTGTGTGTGTGTGGACTTAATGTGTTATTTCTGTTGGGTGTACAATCAGAGTGGCGATTCTATGATTTTCCATTGCTACTCTTGATTATACACCAAACAGAAATCAGTTTATAGGTCCAAAAAATGTACAGGGGTATTTGGAGAAGCTTTCTTTATAGTAGCTTAGAACTAGAAATAACTCAAATGTCAATTAATAGGAAAAAAGATCAATAAATTGTATTTTATACCATTCCCCCTTAAAAGGAATTAGGAGTCTGGAGAGATGGCTGATTCCAGGACAGGAGGAAGGAATGTAAGATCTGAGCCTGGAACATCTTGCTATGCCAAAGAAGAAGGAAGTGTTACAAATGAAAAATGAGGGACTCTCACTCGCCAAAGCTGAGCAACTTGAGCATCAAAACATTAAAAACAGTAATGATTTATAAACCATTGAAAAAGGAGGAAATCATGAGTCCATACCTATACCAGATAAACACACCAACAAATAAATGGGGGAGAAGACTGGGCTCTTGTATACAATAGGATGTTGAGTAGAATGAGTACGCATAGAAGGGGTGCTGGATTTGGAAGACCACCATTTTGTAACCACTGTACATAAAGATCGATTCATGCAAGAGTCAACTTATGCTCAAGTCAGGGGGGTAAAATTTGATGGGGGAGCAGGGTATTTGCATGGTGGTTAAGTGTTTCTCCACGTATTTATTAGTTTGTAAGGAAAAATTAAGTAGCCACACAATGGAGAAATCAGACAGCACTTTGACCAGGAGAGCAAACTTAACATCATCGATGAGGTGTAACTGGACACTGTGTGCCTCCTGACGTAGGTCCTGAGAAAGGCACGCTACCACTCATGCAGTGTTCCAGTCAGGAACATTTCCTGAATGGATTCAGAAGGAAACATGAGATAAGCTCCCAAATGAGGAAAATTCTATTAAAAAAAAAAAAAGGGACTATATCCTAAAACATTTTTTTTTCCCCACTATCATAAAAGTCTGAGGGAATGTTCTACACTGAAGAACATGAAGGAACCATGGCAACGATACAGAATACCCAATCCCTCCGAACTTATTCTCTAGTGAGAATGTTATAGAGCATAACTGTGGAACGACTGACAAAAATTGGGACATGGGCAATTAATAACCATATTATGCCAAATCTACTGTGGTAATTTTGATAACGGTGATAATTATGATAATGTTGGAGAAGATCCTTCCTCTTGGGAAATACACGGGGACGGATATGGTAGTACATGGATGAGCTGGATGTGACTTCCTCTCAAATCGTTCAGAAATACATTGCGTGCATGTGTGTGTGTGTGTGTGTGTGCAAGAGAGAACCAATGATAAACTAACGGGATAAACTGTTAACCACAGGTGAATCTGGGTAAAGAGGACATTCTGGGTATTGTTTGTTCCATTTTTGCAACATTTCAGTAAGTTTGAAAGTTTTCCCAAAACTGTAGTGTATGCAAATACAATGGTTTGGTTTTCCATGCCCGAGGAAGCTACTGGGGTTGGGGGGCAGGTGGTGTATGCTATTGGCATCTAAAGGGGAGAGGCCAGGGAGATGTTGCTGAACGCCGTACGATGCACACACGGGGCAGTCCCCACAACAAAAAATTATCCAGCCCCAGAGGTCAGTCATGCTACAGCTGAGAAACCATCATATGGTGGAATTCCATACAACGACGAGAATGAACGACACCAAGCAACAGGGATGAATGTCAGAAAATGCTGGCAGACACAAGAGAGTACGTGCTGTGTGAGCCCATTTATATGAAGTTCAAGAGCAGCCTGAGGTCGTCTGTGGTGGCAGAGATCAGGGCAGTGGGAAGAGACCTCAGGGAAACTTCGAGGGTGCCAGAGATGTTCTATATCTAGACCTGGGTGATGGTTATAAAAGGATACACATGGAAAAATTTCTTGAGGTGCAGTTTTAATATTTTGCTTGCTTTACCTCATATGTAAGCTATACCTCAATAACATGGCATAAAAATAAAGCAGTGTTCTCATTAAAGAGCCGAATTTAAATGCTGGCTATGCCTGTGGAGAAACTATTCTGCCAACCACAATACTTTCATCTAGATTTTTTAATTCCATTACCGGGGTAATTGTCAGGGCAGGAGGGGATGAGGTCTTTAATTCCCCCTTTCCCTGCTGCTTATCTCTGACACACACATCATAAAAGCTGATTTACAACAGCCTAATCACTTCCAGAACCTCCCCAACCTGAAGGCAGAGAGGACAGGACAGCAACCAAGGATGATGAATGAGTCGTCAGGGCAGGTGAACTCCATCCAGTAGGGAAGGAAAAAATTCTTCAAAATCACAGGGAGAAGCAGAAGCTATACAGGTGGATGCAGTGATCTTCTCTGGGCTTTCTCCACAAGCCCTGGAGTGGAATCAGGGTCAGCATCAACAAGCTAGCAAATACCATACATTCCCAAACAAGCTGTTTTCCTGACCCTGTCTTTTAGAAGCTCCCAAGTCTAGCATTTCTGAGGACATCACGTATGTGAACAGATTCTTATTTCAATGAGGTTAACATGAAGAAGAGCAGCTTCAGTCCCACTCGTGTTGTACTTCTGTGTTCTGGGCAATCTCAGGATAACCTTAACCACCTCGACCCTCCCCAGAACAGAAAAATGCTTGGTCAAGAACAGGAGGGGCCCGGTGCTCAACCCAGAGCCTACAACTAATCACTTATCCCAAACATAGGCTATTCCCTCGGGGACATGGGGGTGGGGTTGCGAAAGCTACCTGCTCACTGCAGACATTATTAATACATTAATTTACTTATGAATAAACCTTCTTATTCATTAACTCAGATTTTTCTCCAGGGTCTTCCTGCACGCAGAGCATGAACCGAATGGCCAGTGTTACCCACTGATGAGCAACAATCATGTATTTGCCCCTAAACAGGTATCTCTGTGGTTAATTTCATTATTGGCAAAGTCCAGAGTCCTTATGCAGACCTCAAGACCCTCACGGGCCTCCAAGATCACCCACCAAATGCTCTTCCCAGCTTAGTTGGCTTCGGTTACACCTTCACCACCAGCAAGCTCATTCCAGCCCTCTTTGGAAAACCCTCCCCTCTGCACTGCTGACTTCTGCTCATCATTAATGTCACCTCTTCAGAGGTACCTGTCCTGATTGCTCTTTCTAAAGCAGCAAGTTGTCCCCCCAACAACCAGTCATTTTGTAGCCTTGATTTCTAAGGTCCCCACCCGGACTTATTTTCTTAAGTTCGTACGTTTGCAGTTGAATGGATGCCCCCTGGAAGCAGGGATCATGTTCCCCTGTTCACCAGACCCCCCCCCAGAACTAGGAGTACCCCACTGGTGCTCAATAAATATTTATGGAATTAAGGTCAATGGAGCCTCACACTGCCACAGCTAGGAAAAAGCAGCTACCCTCTGACTTGGAGTGGGACAGGACTTAAAGAACAACCAATTGTAATTCAGATGGGTGGGATGCTAACCGTCAGGAACAGAAACACACAGTCACACCTGTCAGTCTCATTGTCTGTGGTGCTTCATTACGCGGCCTACCATCTGGGACATCTCCAATTTTAAAGCAAAAGACGGGTGGTTTATAATTAGCTCCTCGATCTGCACAAAGTGTTTGGGCTTATTAATCACAGCTCTGGAGATGTGTTTAAATTAGCAGCTTCCATGCCCCCCAGTCTATCACAGATCATACCTCAACTTAAGAAACCTTCCTTCCCTCCCTGCGAGCTGAACTGGAGAACCACTTCCTGGCTGGGTGACTTGGGGCAATCTTTGGGCCTCTAGAGACACATCTCTAAAATGGGTATAACGACAGTATCTGAGTTCGGAAGTTGTAGCGACATTAGAGGAGGAGAAATGTACTTTTCCTCGTTAAGACTCATCACAATTGCAGTACCTTTGTGTGGTCTCCCTTTCACCTTCAACTCCTGGGCTAGTCTAGAACCTCCAAGAGGGCAGGAACTGACTCCTGTTTGCTAGCCCTCATCTTGCTGCTGGTATTGCGGTATTCTAGATGCTGGAAGAAAGTAGTAAGCAAGACCCCAAACTGCCAATGAAAGGAAGCGTGCCCCAAGAATTTTATACCCAGCCAGATGTAAAGGCAAACAAATGCTTGAAGGTGTGATCCTATGAATGAATGAATCTGAGAAAGACGATCCGCGCCCCCCCTCAGGCCAGACACATGGCAATGTTCACTGAAGATGAGCCACGGTTAAAATAATTTGCGCCTCCAAACTGCAGCTGGGGACTACTTCTCTACACAGAGGAAATTCGTCTCTTTATCCCATTTGTCTGTGCAGCACGAGACTCAGTGTCAAACCCCTGCACATTGATAGAGTCCAACCAAATGGGGCTCTCCTATGTCACTCTCTCCTGCTGCAACACATTTTACTTTTCTTGCTGCCCAAGCCGTGATGTGTGCACGTGCATGCCCGCAAGCGAGGTGTGGTGGGGGAGGCAGAGATTGCCAACTCAATTCTCTGGGGAGCCCGCAGAGTCTACCCCACACGCGACACTGGCATGATCGCAGTGCCCAACACATTCTGGAGAACCTGGCTGAAGAATCCCATCGGACTGCATGAGCCATGGATTCGAAGTCATTCTCTGTCCAGTGGAACTCTGCTTTCTTAATAGATAGAGAGGGTCTTTTCCTCCCCAACCAATGCAGGATTTGTGAGCGGTGCTCGGGGACTCTGAAGCGAACAGCCTGCGTTTACCCTTACCCCAGCGATCGGTGTGGCCAGGAGCTACACAAACTGCAGGGGCTGCAGGTTTCCAGCAGCACCGCAGGCCCTGCCCCCAAAAGGAGAGGTCGGCGTGGAATTTCGCCTCTGCTCCTCTGTGGTTAAACTGTCAGCACGAAGCTACAGCCCGGGTGCTGTAAGCAACACCAGCATGTCAGTCTGAGCAACAGCCCCGCACTGCAAATGGAAGGTCTCAGAGAAGCCGGTGACAGCGAGAAAAATCAATACCTTCAAAGAATGCCCTGGGTGTGACGGAAGAAAGGCGATCTTTGCGGTGTTCCCTCTCTCTGTTTATTCTGAGAGCAGAAAGCACGCGCTCAAGTTGAGAGAGAAGACAACGCAGACTTCAAGGTAACGCAGCCCTTTTTGCTGCATCTTTCTGTTCCTTATTTATTGCCCTTTCTAGTCCTATCACTCCCCTCCAAAGAAACTGGCACAGAAAGACACAGTTGTGTTTCTGCCAACCTAAACGGTGCAGTCTCATTTTACATTTCTGCACAGTAAAAGAAAGAGGAACTACTCACCTTAGCCCTCTAGGCATTTACGACTCACACTGATGATTTAGTTCGCTCGCGGTAGGGTTTTCCCTTTATGACTTTTTTTTTTTCCTGAAGCAGAAAGACGTGAATAGGAATTGTCTGGAATGGGGGTTTGCACACTAGAGCCCACGGTCCAAATTCAGATCACTACTTGTTTGTGTAAATAAAGTTTTATCAGAACACGACTACACCTATTCATTTGCATACCGTCTAGAGCGGCTCTCCCACCACAGTGGCAGGAATGAGTAGTCATGGCAGAGACTATATGACCTATGAAGCCTAAAATATCTATTATCTTGTCCTTTCTAGAAACTGTCAACCTCTGGTTTAGAACCCGAATGTGCTGGGAAGCTGTACCAAGCCTAAGCATCCCCAAAGTCCTGCGCTCTGCACAGTCTAAGGGTCTCAGAGCCTGCAAAAAAAAATGGCTTTGAGGGACAAGCTGATTCAAGTGTGTGTATGTGTGTGGGGGGGTAGTTTGATCAGGTCCCTTGGGATCCTTTTTCCGACTAAGTCAATTGATTTCATCAACACTCAGAATTTCAAATTGGACAGCTGGAGAGAAGCTGTCATCTGGGCAGTGGAGTTTAACCACCACCACATGTTCCTCAGTGACAGGGCATGGAATGTTCGAGCAGAGCAGGGCAGGGACGGCCGCAGGTGGGGCTGGCAAGAGAGAGAGAGGGGAAAGGATAAGGGAGAAATTATGGACACACTCCAAGTTCCTTGCTATGAAGAGTGTGACCTGTGGCCAGTGGCCACGGCGTCCTACCCAGACTTGCAGACTCCCGACCTGCATTTGCACCGGAGCCTCTCTGGTGATTCACATGCCCTTGAGGGTTAGAGGAACGCTGTGCCAGAGTTGTGACAGAGTCTCAGGGACAATCTTCTTGACAACGGAAGGTGCCTTGACTCCAGGAAAGCCTGCGCCCTCAGATGCTGATTCAGGGTTTCTCAACGTTGGTGCTATTGGCATCTCGGGCAGGATAATGTTTTTTTGCTGTATAGGGGCTGCTGTGTGCATCGTAGGACGGTTAGCACCATCCCTGGGCTCTACTCACTAGATGCCAGGAGCACACCCCTCCAGCTGTGACAACTCACAATGTCTCCGGACACCGCCAAGTGTCCGGTGGGAGTAAAACGGCCCCGGCTGAGGACTCCTGCCCAAACAGATGCAATCCTGTGGCTGCTGCGGACCATAGCCTAAGAAGGACTCTGTTCCTGATCTTCCAGCAAAGCTGGCTAAATCCTGCTCCACCCCACAAGGCAAACATGAGCCTGGCCACCAGACAGGCTGGACATGCTCTCTCTTCTAGAGAAGGATGAGTGCGTTCCACGAGGCTGGGGGTGGTATAATGTCTCCCAAATTGGGGAACTGCCAAGTGGTTTTCGCCCTAAACTCCCCTCAGCACACCCACTCCTCACAATCTGTCTCTCCCTCAGTGGGTTTCAAGAGTTCCCTGTGGTTAAGGCCTTCACTGTCTTATTTTCCTCCTCCATCTGAAGCTTTTGAAATCTCGAGCCCTGATGCAGCTCTCTTCCATCTTTAACTCTGGTCACAGCCTGTCTAGGGGGTCCCAAGGGACGAGTTGGTCATAAGTGCTTACAGTCACGTGTCCACCATCTGCTTCTGGGGTTCCAGGAAAAGTGCTGGCAGATGTAAGAAACAATTTTCTTCAGGCAGCTGTTGCTGAGAGGGAGGCTGAGGCGGGCTCGGGGGAGAGGTGCACGCTTCTGACTTCGCATGACCCCACTGTCCGCCCCGATTCCCCTCCAGGGAAGGGCCCTTTCCCGGTCCCTGACCACTCGGTGAGACTGGCCCAAAATAAAGAACAGCTGCCTCATAACCAGCGGGTTCGAAAGACCAATCCTGGTTTCCCCAACAACAAAGGCCTTGGCTTCTAGCAGCATTCATTCCAGAGACTTGCCTTTGAGCCAGAGTGGCTGGGAAGTGACAAGTGTCACAATAGGACTAAAGCCGTTTTCCTTACAGACCCAGGGCAGTTATCAGAGAGTGCCTGGTCAAGATCAAAACCCTGATTCAGACTGGAGGTCCCTTGCCTTCTATCTGCTGGATTGCTCATTAACTTCCTCATAAAGTTACCCCAATAAAGACCGACGTGTAAAAGGTAGTGAGGGGAGAGACCAGGAAGTGACATTTTTAGAAACATGTGGGGTAAATTTTAACTCCTCTCCAGCTCCGTGGGGGATTGTGGCCGCGTAGCCACAAAGCCTATTGCTAATTGAAAGGATGCATAAAAAATTCAAACCAGGTGAAGCTTGTTTGCCAGGGTCTGCTCTGGGCTCACACTGACCCCATGCTGCTTTCCAGAATCCACCTACCCAAGTCAACAAGCAGACCACACTGGAGTCTATGTTTAGGAAGCACTTGACGACACTGGGCAGAAGCTCAAAGGCTCTCCAGCGGCAGAGAGTGGGCGGCCAGGGCCTTGGAGACCCGTTTGTTCTCTTCAAAGATTCTAGATGAAGCCATTGCCAGGCTCTGGGAAGCAGGCCCTTTCTGGGGACACCTCAAAAGGATCTTACACGGTACAGGGAAGACAGACAACTCAATCAGCATATCAGTACAGCTGTTCCGGGGAGTAATCACAGGAGGGAGGAAACACAAGGCTATCCTAGAGAATAAAAGACTAGCTCTACCTAGACTGCATGCTGGCAAAGAACCCCATGGTGGTGCGTGATAATTATCCTAACACCTCGAGGACGTGAAGGACCAGCCACACCAAGAGTGGGGGAAAGTGTTCCAGGCAGAGGGAACAACGAGAACATTCTGACCAGACAAAGTTCCGAGTGCTCGAAGAAGGGACGGGAGGGCAGCATCATTGGGGCACAGAGCATGGTGTGAGTCGGGGTGAGGACAGGGAGGCAAACGGGAGCCAGAGGGAGGTTCTCCCAGGCCACTTTGGGTTTGAAAGTGTCTCTCCCGTGCTTGTCCGCAGGATGAATAAAGCAATAAAGCTTCCCCACCGCCCCCCCCGACGAGAGGCAGCACAGGGGAGTAGAGAAGAGCACTGACTTTGACGTTCACCTTCCACCTCGGGTCTCCTAGAGCTATGTCTCCGCAGGCAAGACCCTGGCCGGTGTGGTGCCTCAGTTCCCTCATCTGTAAAATGGGAAGAAGAGTAGACGCCACCTCATTTCTGGTGACAGTGAATAGTAAGGGGGTGAATACACCGAACTTAGAACAGTGCTGGGGCAGCGACATCTGACGGAATGTTCTCATTGTCTTTCACCTCGTATTTGCCACTTTGCGAGTAGTCTTCTGCCTGTTGTTATAGGTGAACTTGCTAGGCACTGGGATGCAAGTTTTTCAAGTGGGTAATAGAGAGCGGGAATAATGTGCCCAAGGTCACACAGCAGCCACTTCAGAACTCCTACTTCCTGCCTTTTATTCGCGTGAGTAGAAAGAGTACAAGGAATACGGCCACGGGGCTGTTAGTCAGAGATCTGACAGACAGGAGGCAAAGAGAGAAGTAAAGAACCATCCACACATTCGAGCTTTGAACCAGTGGCCACAATTCACAAAACCCTTTTCATTAATGGCTAACTTCCTATTGCATAAATATGAATTCCTGCTACACGCAACAGCATGGATGAAGCTCATGGAGTGAAAAACGTCAGACACAAAAGAACACAACCAGTACGATTCCACGGATGTAACACTAAAAACCGTCCCAAACGAATCCGAACTGTTTGAAGTTAGGACAGTGCTTGCTTTGGAGACGAGGGAGGGGCATTAGGGGGCTTCTGCAGCCTGGCGGTGGTCTAGGGCTTGACCTGGGAGTGGTGCAGGACTGCAATAATTCATTGGGCTGCAACTCGTGATTCCTGCACATTTCTGCTTGTTACACATCTATAAAATCGGTATTAAAAATTACCACAAAGAGAGGCAAGAACGTACTCATGACAGTTTGAAAGGTGAATATGTGTAATGCATCCCCCTTCTGGTACGCTGGACAGCTGTGGCTGGGACCTGTGGGTCCAACTGGCAGCTAACATGCTAGGCCTTGTTTGGTCTGGAGGGTTACATTTCTTTATTTCCTTTCTAAATTGGATTGCCCAGGGACCTTTACCACCTCCGGTCTCATCCCTGGGCACATTTACACATGTATCCTACCTGCCTGTCCACAAGCCTCTGTCCCCCACTTAGGCACATACATTTCCCACCCTTGTCAGCCAGCTTGATAAGAGGGTAAAGTTTGGATGAAAGTGGTTTATGGATTTGAGGGGCAGTATACAATGCCCTCTTTTAAGCTTGGGATCCTTGCTTCTCAAGACCCTACTTACACATAGCTGGGAGCTGACAAAGGGCTATTCTTGCCGTAAAAGTTCATGACAACATGTATGACGGAGCCAATGACTAGACTGACCAATGGTGAAAAGATACAGTGATGGACGGGTAGATGGAGTGGCTTTCAAAGGGATGGGTGGAGAGCATGAAGAACTGAAAACGTGGGGACAGAATGGAAGAAATGGATGAATTAACGAATGTATGCAAAATGATACACGTATAGAAAGAGACATGGTTTTGGGATTTCATCAAGGTCTTACAAATTCAAGCTACAGAATACAGTTCTTGGGTAAGAATTAAGTTTTCAAGTAATCATTATTACTTCTATTATTAATTTACACTTAAGATACTCTTCATTGGTGCCTCTCCCCACCCCCCCCCCATGTCTGGAGGGAAGGCCGTGTGGTACCTGCAGGTGAAGAACTGAAAAGAGGAAAAAAAAAAAAAAGATGAGCAACTTGCCCAAGGTCATGGAGGATGATGGGAGTCAGTGACAGAGGCAGGGACTGAATTAGTTCTCCAGACTTCCAAAGGCAGCTTCTTCTCAAACTTGAGCAGGCATGCAAGTCACCCAGGTATCTTCTTAAAATGATGATTTGGATCCACTGCATCTGGGGCTGGGTCCAAGATTCTGAATTTCTAACAAGCCCCCAGGATATGCTGATGTTATTGGTCCACAGACCACACTTGAAATAGCAAAGGTCTGGGTACTTTCCTTTATCATGAACTTGGCAAGAAAGCTTGGTTTCCCTTGTTTCTCATAATACCTCCCATTATCAGACCAACCAGAGGGCTGTTCCTGAGCATGTAATGCCCCCAAATCTCTGGCCAGGGGAACAAAGAACCCTGAGTAAGAGGGAGAAAAAGTATGGTCTTGCTCTACCCTTTTCCTTTCTTCTCCACTCATCAACATAAATGAAGCTGCCACCAACCCATTTCTCTGCTGCTGCTTCTTTTTCTTTTTAAAAAAATTGATGTATTTATTTGAGAGAGGGAGAGAGGAGAGTGAGAACGTGCTTGCGCACGAGACAGCACGAGCCAGGGGAAGGGGCAGAGGGAGAGGGAGAAGCAGAAGCCTTGCTGAGCAAGGAGCCTGACACGGGGCTTGATCCCAGGTCCCTGGGATCATGACCTGAGCCGAAGGCAGATAACTTAACTGACTGAGCCACCCAGGCGCCCCCATTTCCCTGCTTCTGACAAGAGCAAAGCCAGGACTGAGTTCTTAGAAAGCATAAAAACACTGAACCTGGCCATGCAAACTTCCCTTCCTGCTCTCGATCTGTGCTCTTCAGCGGGTTTCCTGAGGCAGCCTGGGCTTGGCTAGCCTCACCCTCCACACAGATGGAATAAGCAGCTGCTAGCCCAGGATGAGCTGGGAATCCAGAGTTCTCCAAAGCCCTGCAATCTCTCTCCCCCTACCTTGCCAATGGCACACATATCCCAGTCTGGGAGTTAAGGAAGATTTTCCGAAGTATCCTCTCTGGATGATGCGAAAAAGGACTCTGTAGGCAAGTAAGGTTTGGCAATTTCTGAAGCACTTCTCAAAGCCTTTAACTGATTTAAGTGCAGTAGGAATTACCACAAAGGAAGATACTTTGACAATAGAACCTCTTCCCCACCTGGCTCCACCCACACTCAAAAGGACACATTTTGGGAAACGGTGGCTTAACATTGATTTCCTGTTAAAATCCAAACATATCTGCTGACAACTTCTATCCCTGTCACTGGAACAGTGCCATGTGCAGTGGAAACTGAAGCCTAGGGCAAAAAGAAAATAATCAGTAAAACTGATACTGTCTTTATTTACAATTTTTAAGTTTTGTTAATCATGGATTTTTGCATGAATTTTGATTCTTAAAATGCTGCAATGAACTATTGCTTATCGTGATGACTGAGTTTTTGGCACCCCTTTCAATTCCGTACCCACGGGAGGTGCCTCATTTGCCTCCCCGTGGTCCGCACCCCACCAGACAGGCCTCTCCCCTTTTACCTTAGTCAAACCTTTCATTTACTTTGTGAAATTCCACGGATTGTACGTTTCCTATAAACTGTGTTTACTAGGGTAGTGAAAAAGTAATTGGTCTGGATAGGGAAGGACCTGGAGTCCAGTCACGGCTCTGCTGCTCGCTGTGGGAGGGAAGACTAAATAAATCACTTCTCCCCTCTGAACCTCAGCCCCTCTTCTGAACCCGCACTAGAGTTTCTCCAATCTTCTCCCAGCTGAGAGTCTGTGATTTTTTTTTTTAAAGATGGTTCAAAAGCCTTTTTTTGTCTTTTGTTTCTATTGAGATATATTTGACATATAACGTTGTATTCGTTTCAGGTGTACAACACAATGACTGGATATATGTGTATATTGCAAAATGATCACCACAGTAAGTCTAGTTAACATCCATCACCATATAAAGTTCCAATTTTTTTTGTGATGAGAACTTTTAAAATCTCTTAGCAACTTTCAAATACACAATACAGTATTATTAACTACAGTCACCATATTGTACATTACATCACCTGGACTTACTATTTTTTTAAAATTAAAAAAATTTTTAAAAGATTTTATTTATTTGAGAGAGAGAGAGAGACAACATGAGTGGAGGGGAGGGGCAGAGGGATAGGGAGAGGCAGACTCCCTGCTGAGCATGGAGCCTGATGTGGGGCTCAATCCTGGGACTCTGGGATCATGACCTGAGCCAAAGGTAGATGCCCAACCTAGTGAGTGACCCAGGCACCCCCTTTTTTTTTAATTTTTGAAAAAGATTTATTTATTTGAGAGAGAGAGAGAATGGGGGAGAGGCAGAGGAGAGAGAGAATCCCAAGCTGACTCTGCGCCGAGTGCAGAGCCCCATGTGGGGCTTGATCTCACGACCCTGAGATCATGACCTGAGCTGAAATCAAGAGTCGATGCTTAACCAACTGAGCCACTCAGGCACTGCCCCCCTCCAGGACTTATTTATTTATAACTGGACATTTGTACCTTTTGACCCACTTCACTCATTTCTGTGAAAGTTTGTGATTTTGATTCTATGATCCAAGACAGACACCTCCCATTATCAGATCAGTATGGATACCGTATAGGTACCAGAACAGAGCCTAATCCCCAAAGGAGTGGTGTCTGATCATGGGGTAAAAGAGAGAGCAAGGAGAAGTACTGGAGTGTTGTTTGAAATGAAAACACTTAGGATGTTTCCAGACAAACGTTCCCAGACAGTTAGGGAACATTTAAGGATGTAGTCTGTTGACAGAAAGAAAAGAAAAGGAGAGAAGGAGAAAGCTAAACCCAAGATTTGTGTATTTTTTTTTAAAGATTTTATTTATTTATTCATGAGAGACAGAGAGAGAGAGAGAAGCAGAGGGAGAAGCAGGCTCCCCGCGGAGCAGGGAGCCCGATGCGGGACTCGATCCCGGGACCCTGGGATCATGACCCGAGCTGAAGGCAGCCGCTTAACCAACTGAGCCACCCAGGCGTCCCAAGATTTGTGTATTTTTGTCACTGCTCGTTATGCCAAACCTATTGCCAGGTC
Organism: Neomonachus schauinslandi; assembly: GCF_002201575.2. NCBI lineage: Eukaryota > Metazoa > Chordata > Mammalia > Carnivora > Phocidae > Neomonachus > Neomonachus schauinslandi. The sequence goes on along the minus strand of NC_058403.1, from coordinate 183,342,726 downwards.
ACAAGTGGATCGTGTAGTACCTGTTAGCCTGTGCTTTGTCCCCAGAAAGTCAGAATGGAATGGCCAAGGCTCACTTTATAAAGTGGGGGGATGCCTGGGTGGCTCAGTCGTTCAGCGTCTGCCTTCAGCTCGGGTCGTGATCCCGGGGTCCTGGGATTGAGCCCCGCATCGGGCTCCCTGCTCAGGGGGGAGCCTGCTTCTCCCTCTGCCTGCCACTCTCCCTGCTCGTACTCTCTCTCTCTGACAAATAAATAAATAAAATCTTAAAAAAAAAAATAGAGTGGGTCCTGACAGCACCTGTTTCAGAATTACCTGGGCGGCTTCTTTAAATGCAGTTTCCCGGCTCCTGCCCCATAACTACTGCATCAGGACTTATGTGAGTGGAGCTCAAGACTGCATTTTCAGTAAGTGTTCTGGTTGATTTGGATGCCTCTTTCAAATTAAAAAACCCACTGCTTTGAAGTCAGATGAGTGTGAATAAATAAACAGGTTGGCCCTCCTCACTGGCCGGAAACCTTGGAATTCAGAGTCTGAAAAGCTGCCTGTTCTATAACTCGGCCTCGCTAGCGCCAAGCAAGGTGCGAGGATTCTGTGACCTGCCAAGCCCCGAGCTGCTCTCAGACACAGGATTTCCAGGACAGTTTGTGTTACCTTTCCCACCAGATCTTGGCTGGTGAGGACTGATGACTTAATTCCCCGGCCCCCGTCACTAAGTGTGGTCCCTGTGCCAACCCAGCCAGGGTGGATGGCAACCCAGGTCCCCTGGAAACTGTTCAGATGGCTAGCTCCCGAGAAACCCATCAGGCTGCTGGAGAATGTAGACAGGGAGGGCTTTTACTTGGTCTGGCTCCAACTCTTGGGCCATCAGAGCTGTTCTCTGCTCCGGGAGCACATAAAACCCCCAAATATCAGAGCAGATAGGGGACCACAGTGGGCATGTCCTGTAGTCCCCCGTCTTCAAGCAGGATTTTTGGTCCTACCAATTGCCCAGCTCAGAGCACCTCGTCTTTCGATGAAAGTACAAATTTCTACTACCTCGAAGAGGGCAATTTGGGAGTATCTATAGAAACTTGCAATGTGCATATCCCTTGGCCCAGAGGGTCCCACTTCTAGGGATTGATGCTATGGAAAAACCTGAACAAGCACACAAATACAAGTAAAGAATGTTCCCTGAAACACAAATTGTAACAGTGAAAAACTGGAAAAAAATCCAAGTGTCCAGCAATAGGGGATGTGTTAAAAGAATGATGGTACCATCATACAATGAAACGCTATGTAACTTCATATAAGTTAGAGCTATATACACCAAACAGGGAAAGATGAACAAGATATACTGTTAAGTAAAAAAATATATTGTGAGATGGTATGATGACTTTTTTGTTTAGAATTATTTATCTGTCAGTGTATGCCCAGAGACAAATACTAACACAATTGTCACCTAATGGTGGGCGGATGCAAATTATGGGACGATTTCAATTTATATAGTACAGTTGACCCCTGAACAACATGGGTTTCAACTGCGTGGGTCCACTTATACACGGATTTTTTTTTTTTTTGATACAGTGCAGTGCTATAAATGTATTTTCTCTCCCTTATGTATGTCTTAACATTTTCTTTTCTCTAGCTTACTTTATTGTATAAACATAGTATAGAATATATTTAATATAAAAAAATGTGTTAACTGACTGTTTATGTCATCCGGAAGGCTTCCAGTCAACAGGAGGCTTTGAGTAGTTAAGTTTTTGGGGAGTCAAAAGTTATATGCAGACTTTTGACTATACAGGGGTTCGGTACCCCCAGCCCTGTGTTCTTCAAGGGTCAATGGTATATATTTCTGTAGTTTTGTAATATTTTAAAAACTATTTTTGTTTGTAATTTAGAGAAGACAATAAAATTACATGGAAAATTTGGGAGCCCATCCCATCGTTTTTACCTTGGCCCACCTCTCAATAGAGCTAGAGGCAAGATGCTTTCTCTGGGGCTGAAACGGAGCCCAGGACAGGGATACTAAGCACAAAGTCTACCCTTGACAGAACACTATGAGGCATAGCAAAGACAACAAATTCTACCCCAAATCTTGTGCTAAGTTATTCGGAACTGTTTGCGATGGAAAATATCTGGAGTTCCCAGGGAGGCATGGGGAATCAGGGTCAGTGGTTCCAGATCTCAAACTGTCCCGTCTCCACCCACACCATTACCCCAAAGCTCTGAACCCAGACAAAGGACGTGCCGCCTCTAGGGCTGGTGTTAAGTATGAGCCACAAGGACATTTGTGGTGGTCATCACTACCGGCCGAGTAATGCTGTATGAGGAACTGTGCCCTGGTGGTTAAAGGCTCTCTGGACTCGGGCTGCCTCTCATCAGCTGTGTGATCTTGGATGGATTCCCTTAACCCCTTTCGGCCTCTGTTTTCCCATCTGTGAAATGGAGGCTCATTTGTTCAACAAATATTTCATGAATGCCTACCCAGTGTGACATTTACCAAATACCCACCATGTGTCAGACAATGCACCAGCTGCTGGGGCAACAGTGGCCAAAGCAAACCAGACAAAGTCTCTGCCCTTAAGCAGCTTTCCTCCCGGTAGGGGAGGGAGACGATCAACAAAATAAGCGGTAAGTGGCAAATAGTGCTAAATGCTACAGAGGAGTGTAAGGCAGGGAAGAGGGAAGGGAAGCATTTTGTGGGGGGCTGCATCAGGGAATAGGAATGGACCTCACCCCTACAGAATGAGCTAATGCACTTAATGCTCTCGGCGTAGCCCCATCCCATAGCAATTAGCCAGTAACTAAGGCCATTACTACCAAGACGACCATTATCACTACCACTGTCCACCCACTCCTCTCCTCCTACCTCTGCAGCCAAGTCCTGTCTTTTGTAAGTTTTTCTCCATTGGTATTTCACCCTTTTGAATATGTACCATGGACAAGCCATGCCGCTAAACAATTTTACATATCCAACCTCATTTGATTTTCATGAATCCCGAGAGTAGGTTTTGTTACTCTCATTTTTTTTTAATTCAGTGGAATTTGAGGCTCAGGGAGGTTGTGTGTGTGTGTGGGGGCGGGGGGAGGAGGTGGGGGGTGCGGATCACACAGGGAGCATGCAAATCTTAGTCAGCCTGATTGAATTCAGAGCTCTTCCACCTTCCAGGCCAGAAAGCTGGATCCTACCTGCCCAGCTCAGAGCAGGCAAGGCCTTTCCTGAGGACCTGGCAATTGTCCCCATGTGCCCTATGGCACCACTTCCTGCCCAGGAAGTCACGGCAGGCCACGATGCTGAAGACAACCGACTAAGGCACATGTGGAGTCCTGACCTGCTTTCTCTCTCTGGGTCCTATTTTGTGATTTGGGGGTCTCCCAATAAACAGACTCAGGAAGTGGGCAACAGGCACCAATTAAACTGGAACCCTCAACTAGGGAACGGGGGTTGGGTGGGAGCAGATTAAGTGAACAGTTGAGGCCAGATCTCCAGATGATTTCCTCATAGTTTATATGATTTAAAAAGTTCCCCATTGGGGCACCTGGGTGGCTCAGTTGGTTAAGCATCTGCCTTTGGCTCAGGTCATGATCCCAGGGTCCTGGGATCAAGTCCTGCATTGGGCTCCCTGCTCAGCGGGGAGTCCACTTCTCCCTCGCCCTTGGCTGCTCCCCCTGCTTGTGCTCTCTCTCTTCCTCTCTCTGTCAAATAAAGTCTTAAAAAAAAAAATAAGTAAGTAAAAAAATTCCCTGTTGTTCTTTTTATTACAGTTTGCAGCCCTTTGGGCTGCCCCCATGGAAAGAGCCTCCAGTCTCACGGAGAAGAGGTGCTGGTGGCGGAAGAGGAAGAGCAGAAAGAGGGGACAGGAAGCAGGAAGGCTGGGGTGGTCCGAGAGTGCCCACAGCCAATCAGCAGGGCGAGGAATGCTCCCCGCTTTCTCCATGCCCAGGGCAACAGAGTCCCTGCCACTGGTACAGCACATACATGGAACTTCTCCTTAGGCAGAAAGAACCTTCCGGAGACAGATTCAACCTCTGTTGCTAAGGGGAGGTAGGGGTTTTGGCAAAGTCAAGCCAGGGAACATCCAGGCGGGGCGAGGTGTGGCTATGTGTCCCCGATGGGGGTGGGGAGAGGTTTATAGCAAGGGAGGGCTACGGGCGCTTTAGAAGGCATATTCAGCCTCAGCCCACTGGACGTAGTACCCTCCCACACTCTTGTGACAAATCAAAAGTTTCCCAGACACTGCAGAATGTCCTGTGGGGAGTAAAGTCACCCTCACTGAGAAGCACGGGGTTATGTGTAGAAGGACAGGACTTAACACTAGGACCTTGGGTCAAGCCATCGGCTGCGCTGTGGTCCTGAACACGTTATTCAACACCTCTGAGACCTGGACACCTCCGAGACCAGGATTCCTTGTCTGTGAAATGGAGATGAGATGATACATGTGATTCATGGCATTATTATCAAGATTAACTAAGAAAAGTCTACATTAGTAGTTAACACAGTGTCCCACTTACAAGGCTTCACAGCTGTCAGCTCTATTTGTGACAGGAGATCTGGGTCGCCTTGGGGATGTACAGAGGGTGGTCGTGCAAAGAATGAGGGACTCTGGCTGGGTGGGGGTGTTCAAGTCTTGGGTTTGGTTTGTTAAAGAGAGGGCATGTCTTATTCAAAACACAACAGAATGTGGGAAGCACTGCTCAGAAGCAGTGCTGTTTGAAGCAGAATGGCAGAGGATCTTGGTTCTGCTAGAACAAGGCAAAGCAACAAGCAGGAGGATGAAGAGGTGGGACTCCCCTGTCCCGGCGGGCTGTTCTCATCCTGCAATGGCGGCTGGTGGGGTGGTTTTGGCTGAGCCCAGGCTGGCTGCTGTGAAGAAGGGAAGCAAACAATGAAAGGTGTGGGAGATGATTTTTTGAGGGGTCTATGGCAGTCGGGGGACCCTGTCCATTTTGGCTTTACCTGCTGATGTGTCCCTGGAAAACCCTTCCCACCAGAGAAAGACCTAAGCTTTGTGCAAACTCCCTTTTCTCAGGCACAATTAAGGGGTGATGTCACCAAGAGCCCCTCTCCTTCTTCTTCAAGAGCTTTTATTTGATGGAGGAAAACACAGAGTAGTGGTTACATGTGTAGACCGGCAAACCCCACTTAACCCATTCACTAGCTATGAGACCTTAAATTCTTTGACTCTTGGTTCTCTCATCTCCAAGAAGCGGATAATAGCTATGATTTTTGTTGCTGTTATTATTGCCCACTTGGCTTTTCCACTTTAGTCCTTAGCTACAACAGTATCAAAATACATGGGTACTGAGGATATTCCCCACCT